>NC_056744.1:1021270226-1021318485 GCF_019279795.1 Protopterus annectens
TGTGGCGATGTGGTTATCGAAGGTGAGACCACTGCCCACCTATGTCCCTAAGTCTCTTATCACACTTTCAGTGTTTAGTGTACTGCCACCTATGTGGTAATTTACGGGTACATGTCTTTTTCTCAAAGGGGATAACTATACATTTCTTGGCATTGAGCTTGAGCCCATGGCTCTGGCACCAAGCATCTGTTTCTGTAAGGCCCTTTTGTTGACTATCCACATCATTTGGGGGTTCAATAATGGCTCCCAGTTTGCAGTCATCTGTGGACTTTGTTAGCCAGAGTTGCTTAGTGTTGGCCTACAGATTCAGAGAAGTAGATGCCAAACAAGAGCGGTCCCAGGACTGAACCTTGAGGTACTCCACTTGTTACTTGCCTGGAGCTGGATTTGGAGTCGGCTACTTTTAGAGTGTGGGTTCTGTCAGTAAGCCACGTGGCAACCCATTGAGTGACATAGGGATTAATGCCCAGCTTAGTAAGTTTATCTATAATTCCAGAGTGGGGGATGGTGTTGAAGGCCTTGGCGAGGTCCAGACAGGCTGTGTGGACCACCTTACCTGCGTCCACAGCTCTGGAGACTGAATCAAAGAAGTCAGTCAGGTTCAGGAGACAAGATCGGCCCTTCACGAACCCAAACTGGGTGGGGTCCAGTGTTTGAAGGTTGCTAATGTCTTTGTTTATAAGTTCAATGATAATACATTCCATGGCCTTGCAGATCAGGCTCGTCAGACTGATGGGGTGGTAGTTCCCAGGATCCAAGGCAGATCCCCCCTTGTGGAGTGGGATAAGTGTAGCTGTGCACCACTCAGTGGGCACGAAGCCTAAGGTGAGGCTATGACTAAACATAACACTTAAGTGAGGTGCCAGTTCATTTTGTAGTTTATGTAGTACACAGCCCGGGATGTCGTCTGGTCCCATGGATGCTGTATTCTTAGCTGTGGAAAGTGCGTTTTTTTACCTGTGTGGCCATTATTACCAGAATTTAGCAGTCTTTCGGTACTGAGATGGGCCCCTTAGGGGGTGAGAGAGGGGTGAAGTTGGCACTGAATCTATCTGCCAGGATATTGGCAATATCCTTGGGATCAGTATATTTAATGCCATTCTATTATAGCTCAGAGCAGATCTGAGCATTGCCATTTAGATTCTTGACATAACTATAGAATGCCTTGTGGTTGTCTTTGGAATCTTTGGCAATTTTATTTTCGTAACTAACTTTGGAGGATTTTATGAGGGATCTCAGCTTCTTACTGAGGCTGGTAAGGGAGTTTTTTTGCATCCTGGGATTTTCCTCTTTTCTGCAGGAGTTTCTTCCTTTTGTTGTAAAGTTTGTTTATGGCAGGGGAGCACCAGATTGGCTTCCTTTTTTTGGAGGAGAGCGTCTTGGTTCTATTTGGGATGGCACGATTTACGCATGATTGGATGTGCTCACACAGTGCCTTAGTGTAGGATATAGATATGTATTATTTTCTATGCTGGAGCTTTTCTCCTCGGGTCTCCACTGAAAATGGGCCATTGGCTCATAGATGATTACTGGGCTAATGGCCCTGGAGCCTTTACAAGCCTAGCCCATAGGACTGCCTTGGTATTGTGCCACCCGACCTTAGTTCCCAGTGCCTCTGTTGAGTACAGCCAATGGAGTGATCCCCGGGGTGAAATTTCTATTTCCTATCCACTCATCAAGTCTTCTGTTGAAGACGGCCAATGAGGTGCTCTATTTGACATGTAATGGAAGTCTATTCCATAGCATGGGCAGTCTCTGGGTTATGAACCTGTTCCTCCAGCTTGTTCTGTTGATTGTGATAATGAGGTTGAGATCTCTGGAGCGTGTGGTGTGGAGGGATTGGGATTTCTTTAGATGTCGCATTTCAAACAGAGCTGAGTCAGACATGGCTTTGTAAGTCAAGCAGAGATCACTTCTGAGTAGGCGATATGAGACAGAGAATAGCTGGGGTTTTTTGAGTCTGTCTATATAGAACAAGTGTTTAAGGCCTAAGGCCTAGGATCCTCTTTGTGAGGTACTTTTGCGGCCTCGCCAGTTCTTGCTCAGATGGACTAACACTGTTAACAAATGCCAAATAAATATGAGCGTGCATGTTTGTGTGCATCTCTCTCTCGCTATATATATATATATATATATATATATATATATATATATATATATAGTTTCACTTCATAATCTCGAAATGCTGAAATCTCGAATTTCTGTTTTTTGAGACCATGAAGCTGAAACTTTAGAATGCCAAAAGTGCATAAGAGCGAATTTGAATATCTTGAATCCGCACTTATGCATTTCCGGAACGTTACGTTAAGTGTCTGTTTGGGATGGTGTTCGCAATGTCAGGTAAATGGGTACATGTGAGCATTTTTCTGACTTGTGCGTGTGGATTAGGTTAGGGAGGTGCAAGCTGAGATGTGTGTGTCGGATGTGTTGGTGTTTGTGTATGTGTGTGCGCGTGGGACTGTAGAATGTCTGTGTGCGATTGTTTTCTTTATTCTCAAAAGCTAACTTTGGGCTCCTAAAAAAAGAGGTGGTTAACTTCATGGCACCCATGCAACTGGAGAACAGCTGCATGACTGCAGAATCCTACACTAATGCCCTGTACAAGCACATACACAAATACATGGATCTCGCCATACCAAACAGAAACAGGATGCTGTCCTCCAAAAAATGGAAGCCAATCTGGTGATCCCCTGCCATAAAGAAACTCTTCAAAAGAAGGAGGAAACTGATGCGAAATAAGGTGAAGTCCCAAGACTGGAAAAATTCCCTTATCAGCCTCAACAAAAAGTCAAAATCCCTCTTCAAATCCTCTAAAGCTAGCTATGAAAACAGAATTGCAGCAGATAGTAAAGACAACCACAAGGCCTTCCATGGTTATGTAAAGAATCTCCATGGTAATACCCAGATTTGCTCGAAGCTGTTGCACAATTGCACCTCCTATACTGAGCCAACAGATATTGCTAATATATTGGCCGACAGATTCAATGCCAACTTTACCCCTCCCCCCCCCCAAAGGACCAACCACAATACCAGTAGATTGCCAGGCACCCAGTATTACTGCTGCACAGGTTAAAACAGCACTGTCCAAGGTCAAGAATACAGCTTCTATGGGACCTGACAATATCCCTAGCTGTGTTCTACATGAACTACAGAGTGAAGTGGCACTTCACCTCACAGCCTCACCTCTGCTACAGTCATCCCTCTCCACAAAGGAGGAGTGACTACAGATCCTGGGAACTATCACACCATTAGCATGACAAGTCTGCTATGCAAAGCTATGGAATGCATCATCATGGACCTAATAAACTAGGATATAGGGAATCTCCAAACTGGATCCCACACAGTTTGGTTTTGTGAAGGGTAGATCATGCCTACTCATTCTGGTTGACTTCTTTGAGTCAGTCACTAGAGCTGTGGATGAAGGCAAGGTGGTTCATACAGCCTACCTTGACATGACCAAGGGTTTTGATACCATTCCCCAATCAGCAATCATAGGAAAACTCACTAAGCTAAGCATTAACCCCTATATCATTAGGTGGGTTGCAAACTGGCTCACAGACAGAACCCACAGTATGAAAGTAACTGACTCCAAGTCAGACTGCCGACCATTCATGAGTGGAGTCCCACAGGGTTCGGTCCTGGGTCATCTCCTGTTTGGCATCTACTTCTCTGAAGTCCAGGCCAACACAAATGGACTCTGGCTGACAAAGTTCAAAGGCGATTGCAAGTTGGGAGCCATAATTATCTCCCCAAGTGACGTTGACATCCTACAGAAAGGCTTCACTGAGACCAGCGACTGGTGTCAAAACCATGGCCTTAAACTCAATGCAAAAAAGTGTGTTTTCATCCCCTTTGCGAAAAACCTGGTCTCCATGAATTACCACTTTGATGGTAGTCCACTGAACATAGAAGGTGTCATAAGAGATCTGGGAACACAGTTTGACAGCGACCTCTCTTTTGACCACCACATTGCCACTGTGGTCAGAAGGTCCTTCTATGTGGCACATCTCATTACTAAGGGTTTTGCATCCAGGAAGAAAGAGGGCATTGTCACCATCTACTCTTCCCTCATTAGGCCAGTCATCGAGTACAACTCTCCATTTGGCATGTACCTCACTAGACACCTGCAGCAACTGGAGAGGTCGCAAAAGTACCTCACAAAGAGGATCCTAGGCCTTAAACACTTGTCCTATATGGAGAGACTCAAAAAACTCAAACTATTCTCTGTCTCACATCGCCTACTTAGAGGCGATCTCTGCTAAACTTACAAAGACATGTCTGACCCAGCTCTGTTACAAATGCTACATCTAAAGAAATCCCAATCACTCCACACTACACGCTCCAGAGACCTCAACCTCATTATCACAATCAACAGAACAAGCTGGAGGGAAAGGTTTATAACCCAGAGTCTGACCATGCTATAAAATAGACTTCCCATACATGTCAAGTGGAGTGCCTCACTGGTATTCTTCAAGAGAAATCTTGATGAGAGGATGGGAAATAGAAAATTCACCCTGGGGATCATTCTAGGGGCTTTACTCGACAGAGGCACTGTGAACTAAGGTCAAAAAGAGAGACTACTGTCCACCTGGGTCCCAAGGTCTCTTATCACACATCCGGCATTAAGTAGACTGCCGTCTATGTGGTAGTTCATGGGTAGAGAGTTTTTACCAAAGGGGATGACAATGCGCTTTTTGGCATTGAGCTTGAGGCCATGCCTCTGACACCAGGCATCTGTCTCAGTGAGGCCCTTCTGTAGGATGTCCACATCATTTGGGGACTCGACTATGGCAAGTTGATACTAAACAGGACAGGTCCCAGAAATGACCCCTGTGGTACTCCACTTGTCACTGGCTTGAAGTCAGATTTTGAGTCTGCAACTTTTACAGTGTGGGTTCTGTCAGTGAGTCAGTTGGCAACCCATCTTGTGACGTAGGGATTTATACCTAGTTTAGTTATAATTCCAGAATGGGGGATGATGTCGAAAGCCTTGGTGAGGTCAAGATAGGCTGTGTGAACCATGTTACCCTCGTCTACGGCTTTGGTGACTGCCTCAAAGAAGTCAATCAGGTTCAGAAGGCATGATCTGCCTTTCACAAACCCGAACTGGGTGGGGTCCAGAGTTTGGAGGTTACCAATGTCTTTGTTTATGAGTTCCATGATGATGCATTCCATGGCCTTGCAGACCAGGCTCATCAGGCTAATAGGGCGATAGTTCCCAGGATCAGTGGTGGCTCCCCCTTTATGGAGTGGGATAACTGTTGCTGTGCACCATTCAGTGGGCACAAAGCCTGATGTGAGACTATGACTGAACATGGTGCTTAGGTGGAGAACCAGTTCATTCTGAAGTTCGTGTAAAACGCAGCCTGAGATGCTGTCCATTCCCACGGATGCTGTGTTTTTGGTTTTAGGGAGTGCAGCTTTTACCTGTGTAGATGTGACTACAGGAGCTCTGCATTCTTCCTGCATAGATATGGGCTCTTTAACAGGTGAGAGGGGGGTAAAGTTAGCACTGAACCTATCTGCCAGGATGTTGGCAATATCATCTGGTTCTGTAATTTTCGTGCCGTTGTGCTACAACTCAGAGCAGATCTGGGTGTTGCCATTGAGATTCTTGATATGGGTATAGAATGCTTTGTGGCTGCCCTTAGAATCAGTGGTTATTTTGTTTTCGTAACTAGCTTTGGAGGATCTTATAGGGGATCTCAGCTTCTTACTGAGGCTGACCAGGGAGCTCCTCCACTCATGGGATTTTACTCTCTTTTGCAACAGTTTCTTCCTTCTGTTGTAGAGTTTGTTTATGGCAGGGGACCACCAGATTGGCTTCCTTTTTTTGGAGGATAGTGTCTTGGTTCTGTTTGGGATAGTACCATCCATGCACTCGTGTAAGTGCATATAGAGTGCATTTGTGTAGGATTCCGCAGTCGTAACTTTATAGTTCATCTGCATGGGTGTCATGAAGTTTACCACGTCTGTCTTAAGAAGCATGAAGTTGGCTTTGGAGAAATTTTTTACTGTGGTTTCCTTAATGGGGGGCAGGGGCGGGATGTGGATATCAAGGGTGATTAGTTTATGGTCGGATCGGACCAATGAGGAGTTGATTTCAGGTGTAGAACACCGGTCACTCATGTTGGTAATGACTAGGTCTAGGATATCGTTGCCCCTGGTGGGGGTGTGGATAAGTTGATCCAGGGAATTGGAATTTATGAATTCCAGAAAGCAATGAGTGAAGGAGTTGGTACACAAGTAGTTTTCTCAGTTAATGATGGGGAAGTAGAAATCACCCATTATTAGGGTGTTTGGATGAACCCTAATATATTCTAGTATATCAAGAAAAGAGGAGTGGGAATCCTGGGGCATGGTGGGGGATCTGTAGCAATTATAATTTGGATAGCAGTTTTGCCCAGAGTTAGTTGCACTTGGATAACCTTGGATGCATTATGCTGCGCAACTAGCTTGGAGGTGTGAATATCCTTAATGAATATGGCCTTTGGTGTTCTGGTCCAGGTTACAGGTTCATAGGTAGGTACTAGACTATCTGCCTGAGGGCATTTATAAGCCTACCCAGAGTGTGTTGGCTATCGCCGCCCCATTGATTAATTAACTGATCATCTGTCAAGCACAGCCAATGAAGTGATCCCAGGGGTGTATTTTCTGTTACTCATCCACTCGTCAAGGTTTCTCTTGAAGAGTGTTAGTGAGGGGCTCTGCCTAATGTAGTTTGGAATTTTGTTCCAAAGCATGGGGAGTCTCTGTGACAGGAATCTATCCCTCCAGCATGTTCTATTTATTGTTGTGGCGAGGTTTAGCTGACTGGAGCGCATGGCTCTCAGTGAATTGGATTTCTTTCGGTGGAGCATGTCCATCAATTCTGACTTGAACATAGCTTTGTAAGTCAGGCAGAGATCACCTCTGAGTAAGCAATATGCCACTTAGTACAGCCGGAGTTTTTTGAGTCGAGCTGCATAGGTCATATGTTTGAGGCCAGTAATCCTCTTGATGAGGTACTGTTGTGGTCTCTCCAGCTGTTGGAAGTGTCTTGTGAGGTAAATCTCAAATGGGGCATTGTACTCTATGATGGGTCTGATGAGTGACAAGTATAGGGGCACTATAACCTCTTTATTTCTAGATACGAACCCTTTAGTAATTAGATGGGCCACATAGAAGGATTTCCTAACTACTTTGGCAATATGATTGTCAAAGGAGAGATTACTATCTACCTGGGTCCCCAGATCTCTTATTACCTCTTCTGTATTAAGGAGGCTGCGAATGTGGTAATTCGTGGGTGTTTTGTTTTTCCCAAATAGGATGACTATGCATTTTTTGGCATTTAGCTTGAGGCCATGATGTTGACACCAGATGTCTGTCTCAGTAAGGCCCTTTGGGAGGATGTCTGTGTCAGCTGGAGTCAATTATGGCTCCCAGTTTGCAGTCATCGGCAAACTTGATTAGCCACAGTCATCCTGTGTTTGCCTGTACTTCTGAGAAGTATATGCCAAACAGTAGGGGGTCCCAGGACCGAACCTTGCGGGACACCACTTGTGACTGGTTTAGAGTTGAACCCGGAGCCCGCTATTCTTACCGTGTGAGTTCTATCTGTAAGCCAGTTGGCAACCCATCCCGTGACGTAGGGGTTTATGTTCAGGCTGATGAGTTTTTCTGAAATACCCGAGTGGGGAATGGTGTCGAAAGCCTTGGCGAGGACAAGGTAGGCTGTGTGAACAACCTTTCCCTCATCTATGGCCTTGGTCTCGAAGAAGTCAACCAGGTTTGGTAGGCATGATCTGCTCCTAACAAAGCCGAACTGGGTTGGGTCAAGTGTTTGGAGGTTTCCAATGTCTTTGTTAAGAGTTCCATGATGATGCGCTCCATAGCCTTGCAGACCAGGCTAGTCAGGCTTATGGGGCGTTAGTTACCAGGGTCAGTTGTGGCCCCTCATTTGTGGGAGTGGAATAACCGTTGCTGTGCGTCATTCTATGGGCACGTAGCCTATGAAGAGGCTGAGGTTGAACAGCGTGCTAGGTGGGGGGTTAGTTCGTTCTGTAGTTCGTACAAGGCACAGCCTGGGACACCATCTGGCCCCATGATGCTGTGATTTTGGCTTTTGAAAGGGCTATTTTCACCTGTGCATCTGTGATTTCCAGGGCACTACACTTTTCCGGTATTGTTGTGGGCCCATTTGGGGATGAGAGGGGGGTGAAGTTTGCACTGAATCTATCTGCCAGGATGTTGGCAATATCAGTAGGTTCAGTATATTTTGTGCTATTTTCCACTAGTTCAGTGAATATCTGTGAGTTGCCACTTAGATTCTTAACATAGCTAAAGAAGGCTTTGTGGTTATCTTTTGAACCTTTGGCTATTTTTCTTTCAAAGTTAGCCTTGGATGATTTTATGAGGGACGTTAGTTTCTTACTGATACTGATCAAGGATGTCTTTCCTTCTTGGGATTTGCTTTTTTTTCTGAACAAGTTTCCTCCTTCTGTTGTATAGCCTGTTTATGGCAGGGGTGCACCAGACTGGTTTCCTTCTCTTAGAGGAGTGAGGCTTGGTTTTGCTAGGGATGGCACGATCCATGCATCCTTGTAGGTGCTCATAGAGTGCATTTGTAAAGGTGTCCATCTTGGGCAGCGTTATCCTTTAGCGTGGGGGTGTAAAACTTACCGCCTCTGTCTTAAGTAAGGTGAAATTTGCTTTAGAAAAGTTTTTTACTGTGGTTCCCTTAGTTGAGATGGTGGTAGGGTGTGGACACCCAGAGTGATTAGTTTATGGTCTGATCTAACCAGTGACGGGTTGACCTCCGGTGTGGAACACCTGTCGCCCATGTTTGTAATGACCAGGTCTAATATGTTTTCACCTCTGGTAGGGGAGTTTACCCAGCTGATCCAGGGCATTTGAGTTGATGAATTCCAGGAAGAGCTGGGCCTGGGAGTTTGTACTCCAGTAGTTTTCCCAGTTAATGGTAGGGTAATTGAAATCGCCCAATATCAGGGTATACGGTAGGACCTTCATCTTTTCCAGTGTCTCCAGAAAGGTGGAGTGGTGGTCCTGGGTCATGGAGAGTGATCTGTAGCAGGCCACAATTTGCATTGCAGATTTGCTCGATGTTACTTGCAAATGGATGATCTCAGAGGTATCATGCTGCACCACTAACCTGGAGGTGTAGGTATCCTTGATGAATATGGATACACCCCCTCCTTTTGTGTTTTGGTCTGTGTTCTGTGGCCGAAATGTGTGGTACGAGTTGTAGCCCAGTAGTGCTGGGGTGCTCTCTGGAGCCTTGAACCAGGTTTCAGTTACTGCACAGATGTCAACGTTCTCCATACTGAGAAGTGCTTGGAATGCGTGCATTTTGAAATTTAAACTGAGTAGCATAACCCTCAGTTTTTTGTTAATTGTGCTGTTTATAGAGGTGGGTTTGACTTTGAGCCTTGCCTAAAAAAATGCACTATGGGGGCAGCAAGAGCCTTGGCCAGTATTCGAAAGCCTAGGGGTGACAGGTGCAAGTCGTCTCTTGTGAAGCTACGCGGCTTGTCAAGCATGTTGTCCCAGGCTGACAGACACTGGATCCCCTTTGAATGACAACAGAAGCTTAGCCAATTGTTGAAATTGATCATTTTCTCTTTATACTGAGCTATCATTCTTGATGAGGGCAGGATGCTACTCAGGGTCAGGGTCATACCAGCCTGGGCTACATGATCAGAGAGCTCTTCCATGTCACTTTTCATGTAGTCCAGGGAGGTACGTTTCAGGTCATTCACACCAACATAAACAATGACAGAGTTATATTTGTACTTGTTCTGGATAGATCTGAGTGAATGTGTTATGAGGCAGATTCTGGCTCCTGACAGGCAGCTAACAGTAACCTTCTGCTTGTCCAGCCTAGTGAGTGGGAAGTCAGTGTGCCTGACTATAGAGTCACCTATTACTAGTGTGTTAGGTATGTTATTTCGCCTTAAGGGCTGTGATTGTGTGGCACACTGATTTTGTGTTTTATGTGTTGTCTGGTTTATGACATGAGGTGCAGGTTGTTTGGGTGTCTGCTTTCGAGGTCTCTGATGCTTTTGCAGGTTTTTATTTAGAGCCTCCAAGTATGATTTTGTATATTTATGTGTATCTTTTGCCAGTGCTGGTTTAGTAGGTCTTTGTGTGGCTGGAGGTGTGGTGCAAGTGTTAACTTTCTCCTCTTGACTGTCTGTTCCAGTCTTCGGTGGAGACAGCTTAGCCTCCAGTTTGGCTGTATAATTGCATCTCCCACATACGTTAGTGTTTTGTGGTAGGAGGAGAAGGTTGTCGGTGCACATGAGGCAGTTTTAACATTGCCTCAGGATACCCAGATCCACCAGCTGGACTGGAGAGTACACCTGAAATAGCCCTTTGGTCATGCTTGAATAGTAGGGTGAGCTGCTTAGTCGCTTGGCTGGTGAGGGGTGAATAAAGAGCCTTGCCCTCCTGGGCAATCAAGTGTCAGGGTATATTAGTGCTTGCTATTAGGTCTGAGGAAGTGCTGGGCTGTAGGATGCTTTTTGAGTGCTTAGGTTAAGAGTTCGACTAGTTTCAAGGGAAAAACTGAAGAGGAGACTTAGTGGAGCCAGGAATAATTTAACCCTAGCTACCTGGCGCTGCCCGGTGCGCAAAACTGTGCAAACGTGGTTTTTATAGCAGGGAAATGAAAGAGAGAGAAATTAGCCCAAAATGGTCAATAAACTACTAACTTCTGGGCTGGAACCACTCCTTCAGGGACAGATAGGCTGCTCAAAGCTCCCCTCTCTCACAGGTGAACAGAGAAGCTTCCTTCTATCCAAGTAAGGTATGGGCAACTCAGAAACTTGTAACACAGCCCTGAATTCAGCACTAGCCTGAAAACTGGATTCCACTAGCTTAGAAAGGCAGGAATCAAGGAATTTTCTTTGTTTGTTTTTTTGAAAAGATGAGGCAAAAACTGTAAAAAATACACTAAAAACAGCTTTAAACGACTACAAATGATCAGAAAAGGCTATAACACTTAAGTGTGTAACCTACAACAGTTAAACAAATTATTTAAACAAAAAACAACTTTTTAAAAGTGCAGGCAGTCAAATAAGTACAATATGTGAAAAAAACAAGCTTTTAAATCACAATAAACACTGGAAAATCTGTGTTTAGGCGGAAAACAGTTAAGTATAGCAAGAAAGTACAGAAAACTGATACTTAATCACTCCAAAGTCTCTCTTCTAAGCTAGAAGGCTTGTATCAGTTTAAGGCTTTCTAGTGCTTCCCAGTAGGTTAGTTACATGAAAGATGGGAAACAAGCACAGATGTGGTCTTTTAAACCAGAAAGTTGAAAGAGATGGACAAACTGTCCAAATGGTCAATAAACTGTGGTTTATTGGCACACTGAGTGTATGGGCTATGTGTCATTTGGGTTGTGTTGGGGGGGTGGAGAATGCTTGTGTTTCTGCTTTGGAGATCTCTGCTGCTTGAGCAGATTATTACTGAGAGCTCCACAAATGGTTTTACGTTTCTATGTGTGGATTTTGGTGGTGTAGGTTTAGTGGGACTGTGTGATGAGTGTAGCTTGGTGCAAGTGTTTACCTTCTTGATTGGAGAGAGTTTTACCTCCAGTTTGGCTAGATAAGTGCATCTCTCACAGGTTGTGGTGTTGGGTGGTAGGAGGAGAGGGTTGTTTGTGTACATGAGGCAATTGTACATTGCCTCAAGATGCCCAGATTTATCAGATAGACAGGAGAGAACACTGGGAGCTGACCCTTGGACATGCCTGAATAAAAAAACTATTTTCCTCTAGACAAGTGAGAAAAGTGAGTACAAGAGCTGTTTTTTTTTCTAAGCAAGTGAGGAAAGTAAGTACAAAACTTTTTTCTTCTAGGTAAAGAGGAAGATTGAGTGCTGTGGTAATTTGTAGCTTACTTAGTACTTACAACATGTTCTGAACAAGAATCTGTACCTCGCTCTTGTGGTAGATAGGCTATCTAGTGCTTATCACTCACACTGATAAGCTAGAAGGCTTCCCTCCAACAAAGAAAGGCTTGGGGGGGGGCTCAGAAGCTTACAAACAGTCCTGGATACAGCAAATCTGTATCTGGACTAGACTAGTTACAGGAAAGGTGGGAAACAAGCACAAACACCAGTTTTAAACCAGAAATTTGAAAGAGATGGAAAAGATGCCCAAACAGCCAATAAACTACAATTTCTGGACCAGAAACCACTTTTGTGGTACATGGGCTGTCTAGTGCTTACCATTACCACTGATAAGCTTGAAGGCTTCCCTCCAACACAGAAAGGCTTGGGGGGCTCAGAAGCGTGCAAACAGTCCTGGATACAGCAAATCTGTATCTGGACTAGACATGTTACAGGAAAGGTGGGAAACAAGTGCAAACATGGGCTTTTAAACCAGAAAGTTGAAAGTGATGGAAAAACTGCAAAACGGCCAATAAATTACAATGTCTGGGCCAAGAACCACTCCTCTTGTGGTAGACAGGTTACCTAGTACTTACCACTCCCAATGATAACCTAGAAGGCTTTCTTCCAACACAGAAAGGCTTGCGGGGCTCAGAAGCTTAACAACAGTCCTGGATACAGCAACTCTGTATCTGGACTAGACTAGTTACAGGAAAGGTGGGAAACAAGCAGAAGTGTGGCTGTTAAACCAGAAAGTTGAAAGAGATGGAAAAAAAACTGCCCAAATGGCCAAGAGCTACAATTTCTGGGCCAAAAAACATTCTTGTGGTAGACAGGCTACCTAGCGCTTTCCACTCCCACTCCCACTGATAAGCTAGAAGGCTTCCCTCCAATTCAGAAAGGGTTTGGGGGCTAAGAAGCTTACAAACAGTCCTGGTTACAGCAAATCTGTATCTAGACTAGACTAGTTACAGGAAAGGCAGGAAACAAGCTTAGAATTTTTTTTGGACAGTGAAAAGGGAGAAAGGAGAAACAGAAGATAATTCAAAATTAAGGACCTAAGTGGCTTGTCCTTCACAAATGTTCTCTCTGTATTAGGTAGAATGAGCTAGTGACACTAGACTGGAATAGAGATGGGCTAGAGCTGAACAGATGGGATTGGTAGGAGTGTCTGAAGTCAAAATATGATCTCACTGTACTCAGTTGAGTGAGCAAATTAGATAGACCCAGGAGGAGTGTTCAAAAACAAATTTACAGGAGGGGTGGGCTATTCCAAAACATCAAGATTAACACCACAACAAGAACAGGGAGGGAGGGCGGGAAACTAACTGCAGAGAGAGAGAGAGAGAGAGACCACAGTATTCTATGAAACAATTATATTAGACAGAAAAATAAAATGCAGTACAATCTTTAACACTGCAAGTTTGTACTTAACTCAGCTAGTAATGAAGTTGATTGTAGGTATGTAGCAACAGCCATATAATTCAGATATTAAGCAGTAATAAATTCAAAGGTGTTTGACTAACACTTATAAATACAGAGAAACCCTCTAGGCTAAGAGTTTAACGCTGAATATCAATGAAGTGAAACACAATAGCCCCCACTTACTGCAGAGAGAGAGAGAGAGAGAGAAAGAGACAGAGAGAGAAACCACAATATTCTATGAAACAATTAAATAGAAAAATAAATAACTACAGGGATACATAGACCACAATATTCAATGAAACAATTAAATAGACACCCCCTAACTAAATATACCAACTCTGAAATAACAGTATAGTGGGGAAAAGTGCAATTTTCCCCATGTTGGTCAACTGCCTCCTTTTCCGCATTAAAATTCTGGTGATGTGAACATTTGTTGAAATAAGGTTGCGGTGCTGTTGTGTCTGTTAAGTGAAACTCGATTAAATGGAATTTCGGTCTACTCAAGTAGACATATATATCTATAATACACACACACACACACACACACACATATATATATATATATATATATATATATATATATACACACACAACACACACACACACATACAGTCTATTTATAAATATACATATATATATATATATATATATATAAATATATATATATATATATATATATATATATATATATATATATAAATACACACACACACACGCACATATATATATATATATATATATGGGTCTACTTTGACCCATCGAAATAACACTTCAGCAAAACTCAGTTTTGCTATTCCAGTTTCACGAAAGTGCATTTCTCCGGAAATGTACTTTTGTGAAATTAGAAGTTATGTACTCACCATAACGTTCCATCTGAGTAGGTGTATTCATTTGTCTGCAACCTGTGGGTTATGGATCCGATATCGGATCCGAACCGGCATAGTTTTCCAGCTATGGATCCAAGCTCTCAGCTCCTCCCCTCACCCATAATGCCCTGCTCTACCCTCATGACCTCAGATCGAGTTTGCCAAAGCAACAATACCCTCAAAAGGGTAACAAGTAATATGCAGGAAACTGAAAGGCCAGGGGGATAGGAGGGCGGGATGGTTGCAGACAAATGAATACACCTACTCAGATGGAACGTTATGGTGAGTACATAACTTCTAAATCTGAAGTAGGATATTCATTTGTCTGCAACCTGTGGGACAGAGTCCCCAGCTACCTGAATCTTGGGCGGCCATCATGGAAGGATATTCCGAGCACCGGAGCCAAAGGATGCTCTACCCTAGATGCAAGATCCAACTTATAGTGAGAAATAAATGTATGAGATGAAGCCCACGTGGCTGCTGCACAAATATCATCTAGAGGAATCCTAGCCTTGAAGGCTGCCGAGGTAGATACTGACCGGGTTGAATGGGCATGAACACCCTCCGGTGCGGGCCTTCCTGACGCTTGATAAGCCAATAAAATGCACTGTGAAATCCAGCGGGATAGAGAAACTTTGGAAATTGGCTTGCCCAAATTGAATTTTGCAAAGGAAATAAACAGCTGGTCGGATTGCCTATGACCAGCTGTCCTGTTGAGATAAAATCTTAGTTGCCTGTGAACATCTAGTGAGTGTAGCCTATATTCACCTTTGTTTTCATACTTAGGGAAGAAAACAGGGAGGTTAATGGATTGATTGATGTTTGCTTCAGAAGCGATTTTAGGAAGGAAGGACGGGTTGGTCCTGAGGGAGACACGGTCCGGATAAAAAACCAAGTAAGGAGGTTTAGCTGACAAAGCTTGAAGTTCAGAAACTCTCTTGGCTGATGTAATGGCTACCAAAAAGGCTGTCTTGTAAGACAAGAATTTGAGATCCACTGTAGCCGCGGGCTCGAAAGGGGGAGCGGTCAAGGCCTGTAGGACCAAAGAAAGGTCCCAAGGAGGAACTGCTTGCTTTATAGGGGGCCTGAGAAGGAAAGTACCCTTAAGAAAAGTTTTGCACAATTTGGCTGACATAAGAGGAAGAGACTCTTGACCAATGTGATAGTGAGAAATAGCCGCCAGTTGAACTTTGACTGTGGAACTGCTGGCACCATCATTAAAGAGAGAGGTTAGAAAATCAAGCACTACAGGGAGAGGAACCGTGAAGGGATCTAGGCCTTGCCGCTCCGCCCACACAGAGAAACGTCTCCATTTGCTTCGGTAAACCTTTCTAGTGGATGGTTTATGAGCCGCCACTAAAATAGCCTTTACCGGAGAAGAAATACCGGTAAGTCCTTATCAAGAGTGGAACTGGAGCAGCCAAGCGGTCAGCTTCAGGTTGTCCAGGTTCGGAGGAGGAATGCAGGAAGGATGGGATATCAGATCCGGAATGGGATCTAGAATCCAAGGAGGATTCACCGAGTGAGACCTTAGGAAGGGGAACCAGATCTGTCGAGGCCAGAATGGAGCAATGAGAATCATTCTGCAACCCACCCGAGAGGCTTTCTGAAGAACTTGCAGCATCAGAGGCAAGGGTGGATAGGCATACAGAAGACCGGGTGGCCAAGCATGCACCAGAGCGTCTCTTGGGGTACCTCCGGGAGGAGGTATTAGAGCGAAAAACTGTCGCACTTGGTGTTTGAGGGAGAAGCAAAAAGATCGCATGAAGGGGTTCCCCACCGTGCGAATATGCGTTCCGCTACTTGACAATTGAGAGACCACTCGTAAGGAGTCAGAATGGTGCGACTGAGCTTGTCCGCTAGGATGTTGGACCGACCCGGAATGTGCGTTGCTATGAGAAAGCGATTGGTGGAGGTTGCCCATTCCCAAACTCTCATGGCCTCTCGACAAAGAGGGTAAGACCTTGTTCCCCCTTGCTTGTTGATGTACCAGACAACAGACATATTGTCCGATTGTATCGCAATTGTTCCCAAGGGAAGAAAGTCCTGAAGTGCTAGCAACGCTAAGAGCACTGCTCTCATCTCTAGAACATTGATATGCAGTAAGGTCTCTGAATCGTTCCACGTGCCTTGGACTGTCCGGCCGCAAAGTGCCCCCACCCGAGGCGGGAGGCGTCCGTGGTCACCGTGGCGAGAGGGAGAAGCACAAAATGGGCGACCCTCGTGGAGATCCGGGAGTGGAGCCACCACAAGAGGGACCGCTTGCAAGCCTTGCTGATCGCTATGGGATGATGCATGGGAGAGCAAGGTATGACCACTGAACTAAGAGCGTCCACTGTAGAATGCATATGGAGCCTGGCAAGAGGAAGAAGTGCTATCGATGAAGCCATGGACCCTAGAGCCCTCAGGACCAACTCCGCTGGAACAGAACATGAATGGAGAATGGCCCGCACCTGGAGCTGCAGATTTAGAACTCTGTCCGCAGTGAGGAAGGCTCGTAAACTCCTTGTGTCTAGTCTGGCCCCTATGAAATCTAAGAGCTGAGTGGGCCAGGTTGGACTTGTTTGTATTTATTGTGATGCCCAGAAATGGAGCAAGATGGAGAAAGGAGTCTCGCGAGAGAAGTAGATGCCTTGTTGGGGCGGTAAGGAGCCAGTCGTCCAGGTAGGGAAAGACCTGCACCCCTGAAGCCTCAGGTGGGCCGCTACCACTGCTAGTACTTTGGTAAACACCCTGGGGCTGTGGTGAGACCAAAGGGAAGGACCCGAACTGGTAGTGACTGGCTCCCAGCCGAAGCGGAGAAACCTCCTGGAGCGCCTGTCCATTAGGATGTGGTAGTCTGGCGTCCTTGAGATCTATCGAGCACATCCAGTGGTCTTCTCCCAGAAGGGGGAGAATAGATTGTAGAGTGACCATTCGGAATTTTTCTTTGGGGACTGCCAGATTCAAGAGAGAGAGGTCTAGGATTGGTCTTAGTTCCCCGTCTTTTGGCACTAAAAAGAATCTGGAGTAGAACCCTGATCCGATCTGGTCTGGGGGAACGGGCTGGATGGCTCTTTTCTCTAGCAGATGGCCAATTTCTGCCAAAGCGGCCTCCCTTTGACCGGGTGGTACGTCTGGGAGGGACTTCATCTTTGGAAGGTGAAGGAAAGGAATGCGATATCCCTGGATATGATTTGGAGAACCCAGCGGTCCGATGTTATGGACTCCCATGCCGCTAGGTGCCCCGAACGTCCCCCGACTGCCTCCAGAGTAGAGCAGTCGGGCAACCCCTCAGGGTTGCTGCGCGGGCCGTTCAGAGAAAGGTTCCCTGGACCCGAAGTTTCTGGGAGCCCCTCTGCCTCTAGGGCGGCGTCCTCCCTGTCCTCCTCTGCCGCGGAAGGACTGGTTGTCCGAGCAGGCTGGGACTGCTGCGACTTCCGGAACCACATCTTGTTCAGACCCTTATGGTGCCTAGAATAGGGCCTCAGGGGTGCAGAGAAGCGGCATACGACGGCAGACAGCATCTTCCGTCCTTCTCGCTCTGGGTCAACGTCTCGCGAACGGTCTTGCCAAACAGAGCAGAACCATCAAAGGCGTTCGCAAACGCCTTGAAGGGCTCAGAAAAATCGCAGTGGCGGAGCCAGGCCTGACGTCTCGTGACCAGTCCTGTCCCGCAGCTCTAGCGGCCCTCCGTAGCATGGGAGAGTAGCCGCAGAAGTATTTGTGACTGACCTAAGAGTGGCCATTTTGGTGGAGTGCAGAACTCTGTCCTCCTCCGAAATGGACTCAGGGGGGGATGCAGCGTACTCCTTAATAAGGTCTCGCTGCATCCGAATAACATGTGCCAAATAGTTCAGCCCTTACCGAGAAGGTCGCCGAACTGAACATCCGCTTCCCCAAGCGGTCCATCATCCGAGACTCCTTGCTCGGTGGGTGGACTGAGGGACTCTCCTGAGCCAGTTCCCTCTTTGTGGCCGCCGCCATCAACATGGCATCTACAGGAGGCCCCTTACTCCAATGGGTCCTGTCGGAAGGCGGGCTAAGGATTCTATCAGGTCTTTTGGGAATTGGCTCCACGGTGTCCGGTGCCTCCCACGCCCTGGTGGTAATAAGGCCCACCAGGGGGTCGGCAGGGGGGGACACCCAAGAGGTAGACGGGCCTGTTTGGAATGCCTCCAAGAACACGGACTCGACCGAGGAAGACTTGGGGCAGACCACCCCCTAATACGGAGCATTTCCATGATGTCTCCAAGGAGACATCCTCGGGGTGACCGTGGGGAGCCTTCCCTTCCTCCAAGTCCGTGTCTTCAGTGAGACTCTCAGGGAGTCAATGTGCCTCCTTTGCACGTATGCTGAGGAGCCTCCTCTGGGGGCTGTCAGAGGAGTCCTCAGCAACAATTTGCTCCATGGGAGCAACTTGGGGCACAGAAACGGGCTGTCCCAGGGGCCGGATGGTGGAAGCCTGGCCCAGTGCAGAGGGAGGCGGACGGAGCCGAAGCAAGTGCCGGGGTCCGGAGACCCTCAACAGAGCCCTCTCCACTACATCAAAAGCCGAAGGGAGCCGACCTCGACCAAAGGATCCGACAATCGGCTCCCCTCGGATCCGAAGAGTGGATCGGAGCCGGGCGCGGCACTCGGATCCGAAGGACAGTGCGCACCGACACAGACGGCGCCGAAGGAGCACTGATCCCCCCGGATCCGAAGCTCGGATCCAGGCTCCGAGAGATCGGGTCCGACGCACTCGAGGGCATGGTCGGATCCGGCACCAAGTACTATCAGCTCCGACCTCCCCGGCTCGGCTGCTCGGCTCCAGTTGCTCCGAACCCGGAAGCGGGTCGGAGAAGGAGCAATAGGCTTAAAAGGGTGTTGAGCTCCCGAGGGGGAGGCAAGAGCACTCCCATCTGCATCTGGGCCTGGATGAACCTTCTCATCATCCGGTCCAGATCTGCATCGAGCTATGGGTAGATCTCGCGAGGCTACCGAGGTAGGCCTGGAATGCCTCCTCGATAGCCTCGACGGAGATCGGGTCTCCTCCTCCTCAGGACCCGGTGAGAAGCACACAGGTGACCGGAGCCGAGAAGGAGGAGACCGCACCACCAAGGAAGCCGGGGGAGAAGCCCGCTTGGCTGGCGGGGCCGAAACAGAGGTCTCGGCCCGCCAGGTGCTTCTCCCTCCGTCCTTTTAGATGCATCCCTCTCCTGTCCTGAAGCGGGAGTTTGAGTCCCAGGAGCAGGAGGGGGTGCCACAGTGGGAACAACTGCAGCCGCAGGAGTCCCCGAAGGAGCGGAGGTCGGAGCCGAGTCCGGCGGTAAAAGACCCGCCAAGACCAGCTTGGACCTCCGCTCCCTCAGTGCCCTGGGGTTGAACCCTGCACAAATGGAACAACCAGATGTGAGGTGTTCAACCCCAAGACACTTAACACACCGAGTGTGGCCATCAGCCGGTGAGAGCTTATGGCCACACTCGGAGCATTTAGAAAAAATTGACTTAGGCTGTTCAGCCATAGTCACTAAAGTTAAGCTAAAGTTACAAAAGTAACCTAAAACAACAATAAAGAAGCACACAGGCCTCACACACACTCTACGTACCAGCGAGGGGAGGGAATAAAATTTACTACTAAAAATTAAATTAAACTAAAAACAGTCAATAAAAATAGGAAACCTACAACTTTCACACAAAAAAGGTTAAAGAAGGCAAAAATATTCTATTTTTGAACAAGAAAAATCCACTTAGCTGAGAGCTATGAAATCCACATCTAGTTACCAGCGCGGCAAACAAGATCTGAGGTCATGAGGGTAGAGCAGGGCATTATGGGTGAGGGGAGGAGCTGAGAGCTTGGATCCATAGCTGGAAAACTATGCCGGTTCGGATCCGATATCGGATCCATAACCCACAGGTTGCAGACAAATGAATATCCTACTTCAGATCTACAGTTCATCAAGATTGTTGTTGAAGATCATGGTACAGTAAGGCTAAGGGAATTTTCCCTTTTCCCTACTGTAGTGTGATCTTGGAGTTGGTATATATTAGTAGCATTTCTTTGGGGGGGGGGGGGTGCTGCATATTTAGTATAGTGTATTTTTTTTTTAATTCCTTGGTGATCTGTAGTTTCATGAAAGTACATTTCTGGAGAAATGCACTTTCGTGAAACCAGACTAGTGAAAGTGAGTTTCGGTAGCGTGTTATTTCGGATATATATATATATATGTCTGTGCGTGTGTTTAAAATTCACTTTTTTCACTGAGAAAAAGTAAAAAGCACTTAGAAATCGTAAACATTTCAAAAATCTAGGCCCCAGTAGAGTGAGTCCCAAAACTCAGAGACTGACAGTCTGAAAGATTTGACTTACATATACTAACTCCAACATGCCATTACATATACTAACTCCAAAATGCCATTTATCAGAATATTCCCTTCTCTCCAAGGTATGGTGATCTTGGAATTGGTATATATAAGTTAATGGGGTGTGGTAGGTTTGTCCTCCCCATGGAAGTGTGGGGTGTTTGCCCTCCACATGGGGATGTGCGGTGTTTGCCCTTCACATGGGGGGTTTGCCTTCCCCATGGGGGTACAGTGGGCCCCCCTCCACAAACAAAACTTTAAGAAGAGTGATTTTTGAAATTCATTCTTCTGTGTTTTCAGTGTTTTTTATGGCGTGTTGGTACTCAGCATTTGAAGTGCTAGCATTTCAATAAAGAGCACTTGAAAAACATTTCCAGACCCACAAAGTAAAATAAACACAATTTCTCCAGATAAAAAAAAAATCTTTTTTATTCCCTTAAATCAGCTTTTCAACTGACAAGGGAAAAATTAGTACTCTTGTTTAACATTTCAGTATAGTCTCACGACAGTCAGTTAAAACACACTCACAGCAATAAGATAATTTTTAGAACAGGAAAGTATTAACAAACAAACAATTTTTTAAAATGCAAGATTTTTTCCCCCAAAGGGTACTTTTCTGCTCAGCATAAAAGCAGAACAAGCCGACCATTGATCCTTGAAAGCCTCAGAGGAGCTTACTCTTCGGGGGCAGGAAATGGCTTGACACCCAAACATCTCTCTTTAGGGTCAGCTCAGCTGAAGCTCACTGACAATATGCATGGAAAATACCCAGAAACTTTGAAAACTGTCTGTTATATCCCATGCAAGATGTAACCCATATAGTTATGGCTACTGCAGCAGTGATCAATATGATGAACATAAATGTATTCTTTAGCTTTCAGGATTATAAGCTGTCAAGTTAATATGTTGAAGTTTTTTTCTTGTGTTTTTTGGGAATATGGAGAAGTTAAGAGGCAACCTTCATTCTTCTGAGGTAAAGAATTTATTAAATGCTTCTGTGATATCCATTTCTCCAGTGACTAAGGATATTTAAAAATGTACTTATGATACTGCTGACTCCCTTTTTTAACAAACAATTTAAGCATAGTGAAGCTAGTCATTAGGTTTTTAAAATGGAAAGGAGACTCAATAAAGCAAGGGAGTGCATCTAAAAGTAAAGAACATTCCTATCACTTAGTATAGAATCATAGGAAGTTACTAGGCTACTGGCCCTAAGGACCTTACAAGCCTAGCCAAGAATTTAGCCCATGTTCTTACAAGTCACAGCACCCAATGTCCCTGTCCAGCAGGGACACAGGTGGAATCCCAGGCGTGTATTTTCCATCCCCCATCTAATTATCCAGGTTGCACTTACAAAGGGTTAATGAGGTACTCTGCTTGATGTGGAGAGGGAGTCTATTCCACAGATGGGGGAGTCTATGGGACACAAATCTGTTCCGCCAACAAGTCCTATTGATATCACAGACCAGGTTGAGCTCACCTGTGCGGGTTGCTCAGGTGGAGTTGACTTGTGGATATGCAGCAGTCCAATCAATTCATATGCCTGACAGAGATCCACTCTGAGGAGTATGTATGAGACTGAGCAGAGGGACAGGGCTCTTAGCCTGTCTGTGTAGGGTAGATGTTTGAAGGCCTGGATTTTCCTGGTGAGGAACCTCTGTGGTCTCTCCAGCTGCTGCTTGGGCTTTGTGAGGTACATGCAAAAAGGAGCATTGTACTGAATAACAAATCTTATAAGGGAAGAATACAGGGATGTTATGACCTCCTTGTCAATGTATGAGATACCCCTCCTAATGAGGTGGGCCATATAGAAATCTTTCAATACAACAGAGACAATATGGTGCTCAAAAGTCAGTTTGCTATCAACTTGGGTGCCCAAGTCCCTCACAACTCATTGTGTGATTCGGACATTGTTATTGATGCAATGATTTGTGGGGATGTCACTCTCCCCAAAGGGGATGATGAGGCATTTTTTGGCATTCAGTTTGAGACCATGTTTCTGGCGGGTCTATATTATTAACTCAAACATCCAAAATAGCGAATACAACTTCGTCGACACATAAACGTCAATCTACAAATCAGGCGAACTACCAAACCATCGAAAATGAAGACATCAAACGCATTATGTCATCAAAAGTGCCATGCAGGTAAGTCAAACCCAACTAAATAAAACTATATTAACAAACCTCCCTGCACCCCCCACACCCCTCTACTTAAATATACCAACTCTGAGACCGCACTACAGTGGGGAAAAGGATATATTTCCTTATCCCCATGATCACGCTGCTGGCCAACAAATACATACAATGTCTTCAGGTTCGATGGTTTGGTACTTCACTGAATTTGTAGATCGATTTTTATGTGTAGACGGAGTTGTATTCGATATACTAAACATTCGAGTTAATAATATAGACCAGTTTCTGGCACCAGTCATTTGTTTTGGTGAGACTCTCTTGGTGGATGTCCACATCAAATAGGGCAATTGATGACAGCACCCAGCTTGCAGTCATCTGCAAACTTGGGAGAGCCATAGCCCACTGGTTTTGATCTGCACCTCAGAAAAGTATATCCTAAACAACAGAGGCCCAAAGGCTGATCCCTGGTATACACTGCTCATTATGGTCTACTGCTGGAAGTGGCTTCCCCTATTTTGACTAGGTGGGTTCTATCAGTGAGCAAGTTTGCTACCCATCTGGTAATATACAAATTGATGCATAGTGGATAGAGTTTATCTGTTTATACTGGAGTGAGGAATAGCATTGAAGGCTTTGGCCAGGTCAAGGTAGGCGTTGTGCACAGTCATCCCATCATCCATAGCTTTGGTGACTGTCTCAAAGATGTCAATCAAATTTAACAGACAAAACCTCCCCTTGGCAAAACTAAACTGTGTGAGATCGAATGTCTGGAAGTTGCCAATGTCCTTATTAATGGCATCCTAGATAATCCATTCCCTGGCCTTGCAGATTAGGCTAGTTAGGCAGATGGGTCTATAATTTCCTGGATCTGTGGATTCTCCACCTTTATGCAAAGGAATGACAGTGGCTATCCTCCACTCAGCTGGGAGAAAGCCAGTACTGAGGCTTTGGTTGAACAGGGTGAGTAATGGTGCTGTAAGTTCTTGCCTGAGTTCATGCAGGATGCAGCCTGGGATGTTATTGAGTCCCATGTAGGCTGTATCTTTCCACAACCACCATGCCTAGTGATCAGTGACTCAGATTTCAAAATATGCTTTGAGGAATGTCTTGGAAGGTGGTGACACAATTTCTAGTCAAACTGTAAAAAAAAAAAAAACAACTCCCAGCTACCATGACTAACTGAACAAAAAGTTTATTAAAATGGTAAGCACTTTCGCAGTAGTACAAAACCGCTTCATCAGACCATTAAAACCATATTCAAATCACATATTTAATACAAAAATAAACCAATCAGATTTAATAACAGAATCACATGCTGAAACAATTAGTTATTTAAAGCAGGTTAACCACAGGACCAATTGCGAGCATTTGAATAAAATGATAAAATCCGCATATCCAATCATTAAGAAAAGTTCAGGGTATAGTCTATCCTCAAAAGGGTTCTTGCCTGCAATGTTCGCCAATCAAGTTGATGTGTCAGACAGGCCCTCCTAAATCTAATACTTGACTGGATCAAAATAAAAAATATTATCCAGTCATAGTTATTCATGAAACACAATCAAATATAACCAATGAGCATGTTTCAAATACATTTTCAAATAAATGCTCATGAAGTGTAATGTTTACTCATGTGCAGTGATGGCCTTAGAGCTAGACTTACAGTGTTCTCTGATGCTTCAGGCCTCATACATCTCATCAGAGCAACAAATAATGGCAGACAGACTAAGCAGATCCCAGACTTACCCTCACTAATGGAAACTCAATACAGAGGTCTTCCAGGATTTGGTCTCATTTTGGGGAACACTTCAAATAAATATGTTTACCTTTTTTCAAAACAGACAGTTGGAAAAATTCTGTTTAAGGCATTCTTGCAACCATGCTTGGATAGCAGGTACATTCTCAGTTGGTTGGTCAAAAATCTTCCTTTATGCATTTCTACCCTTTCTACTGATACCCAAGGTACTTCTGAAGATTTTGAAAAAATTACCAAAGATCATTTGTGGTGACCTCCTTTTATCCCAGGCAACGTTAGTTCTCCCTTTTAATGGAAGTGGCTAAGGGGAATTATCACAAGCTTCCACACATTCTGGATCTGCTAATGTAGTGTCAAGGGCAATTGGCTTATCCCAGCTTACATTAATTGTAACAGACAGCCTGGATGATTCTGTCTTGATGCCTTTTAAGAATGTGTTCCATGATGATATGCATTAAGTATTGAAGAAGGCAAGAAAACCTGTATCTAGAAAATCTGATGTTTACAAGTAGAAGAGGTTTTCTGGGTGGTGTCTTACTTATAACAGAGAACCCAGTAAAGTGTCTACCACTATGGGTTTGAAATATTTGTGTGAGCTGCTCAATGATGACTTATCTTATGCATCTATCAAGGTGCATCTTGCGAACTTCTTACCTTTTCTGACCATGGATCCTACTCTTTCATCTCTTTTTGTGACCAAATAGTTTATGACAGGAGTGTTGCACTCAAAAGCAAATTCCAACTCCTTGCAATCTCCACTTTGTTCTTAAAAGATTGACCATATCTCCTTTTGAACCTGCATTACAGGCTAATTTAATGTTCCTCACTTGGAAAAATATTTTGCTTATTCCTCTGACATTTAAGCTGCAAGCAGTAGATATGGCCAACCTACTGGAAGACAGGTTCAGTGAAAACTTCACCCCTCCGTCCCCCCATCAGTAAATCAGGACATCCACAGCACCTGCCCCCTCCCCTTATCTCTATGGAGCAAGTCATCACTGCCCTCTCAAAGGCAAAAATGCAGCCTCCGTGGGACGAGATAACATCCCAGGCTGCATCCCATGTGAACCATTAGGCACCCTATTCAACCAAAGCCTAAGTAACAGCTTCGTCCCAGCCGAGTGGAGGACAGACACTATCATGCCTCTGCACAAAGGTGGAGTGTCCACCGATTCAGGAAATTATAAACCCATCAGCCTAACTAGCCTGATCTTCAAGGCCATGGAGTGGATTATTATGGACCTCATTAACAAGGACATCAGCAACCACCAAACACTTGATCCCACACACTTTGGTTTTGTCAAGGGGAGGTCATGCCTGTTACATTTGGTTGACTTCTTTGAGACAGTCACTAAAGCCGTGGACAAGAGGAAGATGGTACACACTACCTACCTTGACCTGGTTAAAGCCTTTGATACTATTCCTCACTCAGGTATAATAGATAAACCTCTCTCAACTAGGCATCAATCCATGTGTTATAAGATGGGTAGCAAACTGGCTCACTGATAGAACCCACCTAGTCAGAATAGGGGAAGCCACCTCAAGCAGTTGACCCATAATGAGTGGTGTACCCCAGGGATTGGTCTTGGGGCCTTTGTTATTTGAGATATACTTTTTCTGAAATGCATGTCAAAACCACTGGGCCTTGGCTGACCAAGATTGCAGATGGCTGCAAGTTGGGTCCTGTCATCTGTTCCCCTAGTGATGTGGACATCCTCCAAGAGGGTCTCACCCAGACATATGACTGGTGCCAGAAACATGGCCTCAAACTAAATGCCAAAAAATGCATCATCATCCCCTTTAGGGAGAGTGACATCCCCACAAGGTCCTAAGCACACAATCAGTCATATGGGACTTGGCACTCAGGTTGATAGCAAACTGACTTTTGACCATCATATTGCTTCCGTTGTATGGAAAGCTTTCTACATGGCCCACCTCTTTAGTAAGGGAATCTCATCCAGGGACAATGTAGTCATAAGATCCCTGTAGTCTTCCCTTATAAGACCATTGTTGAGTACAACGCCTCTTTCGGCATGAACTTCACAAAGGGGTTTATATCAGATGATCAAAAGCGAAAAATATCGAAGCTCCAACCTGGAACTGGAAACCTCAAAACCGGAAAACATTGAACATGGAAAAAACAAAAAACAGTACACACACAAAACAACACAAAAAACGCTCTATGCAGGGGGCAAGCCCCCCTGCACCCCTCACACCCCCCCGCCACTTAATTATATACCAACTCTGAGATCGCACTACAGTGCAGTAAAGGAAAATCCCTTCCTGCACTCTATGGTGATCTCTGCTTTACGCTTTGATGTTTTCTGGTTTCGAGGTTTTCAGTTCAAGGTTTGGAGCTTCGATATTCTTAGCTTTCGAGTTTGTGATATACACCCTCACAAAGCAGCTGGAGAGACCACAGTGGTTCCTCACCAGGAGAATTCAGGGCCTCAAACATCTACCCTACACAGATAGGCTAAAATCCCTGTCCATGTACTCAGTCTTCTACAAACTCCTCAGAGGTGTCCTCTGTCTGGCATACAAAGCAATCTCAGACCCCGGCTTGATGGGACTGCTGCATATCCACAGGTTAAGCTCCACTCAAGTAACCCGCACACGCGACCTCAGCTTGGTCTGTGACATCAATAAGACTTGTTGGCAGGACAGATTTGTGCCCCAAAGTCTCCCTCTTCTGTGGAATAGACTCCTGCTCCATGTCAAGCAGAGTACCTCATTAACCCTTTTTAAGCACAACATGGATAACTGGATGGGGAACAGAAAATACACTCTGATGGACAGGGGCATCAGGTGTTGACTTGTCAGAACATGGGCTAAATTCTTGGTTAGGCTTGTAAGGGCCTCAGGGCCAATAGCCTAGTAACTTCCTTTGATCCTATGATCGTATCGTGGGCCAGCCTTATCTGATTTTCCACAAATACAGGTTGTTGTATGTACTAATCCATCTTTCATGCCAAAAGCTGTTTCTAAATTTACCATGAATCAAGCTATCAGTCTCCCAGTTTTCTTTCCTGAACCTAAAAAATAAGGGAAAGAAGATTCTGCATACCTTGAATGAGCACAGGGAAATCAGGTACTATGTTGAAATAACTAAGCCTGAACAGCTGTGTATTTTCTATACTGTTTGTAAGCAAAAAATTACTTGTTGTTTGTCCATCTTCATAATATCGAAGGCCTTCTGTAAGTCATAGTACAACCTTTCCCTTCCTACTTCTTTTCCTTCCTCGGCTTAAATTACAGCAGGTCCCACCAGGGTTTTTTTCTGCCTTACTTCCCATCACAAAACCATTTTGCCCTGCTTGTATTATTTTTAATATGTACATTAATCAAGAATATAGACCTATAATTTCCCACCTCCTCTCTTTCTCCTCCCCCTTTAGCTATCAGTTATCTCTGGCCCTCCTGATATTTTTGCAGTTTTTGCCCATGTTCTGTATTCTCTCGTATTCCTCCTGTAGGACCTTACACATTTCCTCCCCTCCCCTTATGTAGACCTCTAGGGATAATCCATTTGGCCCTCCAGCTTTCCTCTCTTTCATCTTGTTTATGGTTTTCCTTATATCACCCCTTGTCACACCTGCATTCAGCTTGTCTCTTTGTTTGTCCCTCTACATTTTCCCTATTTCCATTTTGTCCTTCCTATTATCTGTAAACCTCTCTGTTGTATTCTTTGACTCTTTCCCTGATTAGCTTATCCTCTCCTACATATTTGCATTTCCTCCCTTTATCTTATGTACTTCTCTCTCTCTGTCTAACTCTTTTTGCATTTCTTGGTCAGTTGTATCCCTTGTGTCTCCACTACTATCTTCCAGTAGTCCCTCCAGTACCATTGTTGAATATCTTGCTCCTTAATAATTTTACTCTCCAAGTCCATTCTTATTACTTTTTCTCTGATTTGTAGACCTTCTTTCAGTTCTTCCAGGTTCCATCTGTATCACATCTAGCACACTCTCTCCAGCTCCTCAATCAGCTTTCCTTCTTTTCTTCTGCACTTGTCAGTTTTCCCCTGACAGTGACCTTGATCTCATACCACCAGTGTTCTTCATAGTGTCCTATATGGAATTCTTTATTAGTCCATACAGTGTTTCTTTGTCTCCAGTCTCCTTCAATTGTATCCAGCCCACTTCTACTACCTTCTCAATCTTCTTTTCCTGCACAGTTAAATCTCACTGCTGCGTGATCTAATATGTATCTCTCTATTACATTTTCCTTCACTAAGAACCTGTCTAACCTACTTGCCTTACCAAAACATTTCTTGTGAAGGTGTATCCCTTCTTATTTGGATACATTTCCCTTCATATATCCAGCCACCCTCCCTCTTTCATTCCTTGGGCTAGTTCTGGTCTCATCTTTTTGTATTCCCTCCTTTCCTACAACCTGCCTTTTATCAGTTCTCTGGTGACATTCTAGTTCCACCAAAAATCTCTTTTCAATTTCTTCTTGTCTGTACCCACTGATCAAAAATTTTTTGTAGAATCCTTCTTCATCCATCTTTGGTGTGTATATGGTTCCTATTGTCCAATGAAGACTTTCCATCCTTCCCTGCCAGATGATTAATCTACCTTTCCGACTTTTTATCACTTTTTCTGTGTTTGTCTGAAGCCCATACGAAATACATTTGCTTTCCTTTCCTGCATTGCTGTCCTTTGCTCTCTTTTAGTAGACTTAACATTGCATCTTCTCCCCAGGGTTGTGGGCTGCATAATGGTTAAGGTGTTTGCTTCATAGACAAAAAGCACAGGGCTTGATTCTCACTAAGGGAAATTGACTAGGCTTAAAATGTTCCACAAAGACATATTGCTTATGAACCTCGTTCTGATTTTTAGTTTTATTTTTCTTATAATAGAACAATGTTTCCCTCATCCTGATTAACTTTACTGTATTCTTCTTCTTCTGATAAGATTTGAAGAACTCCAGATATTTCATATAATTAAGGTATTTTCCTTGTGTTTGCCCACACCTCCCTGCTTTTCCCAGTTACTGCCATCTGACATAATCCTTGCCTCTGGATCCTGTCTTTTTGCTCCTGCATGTGCACAAGTATGTCATGGATGTGGACATTTTAGAACTTAATTTTGTTGCCTTTCAGCATCCCTCATCCTAATACATTGCATGTCAACTTAGTACTGTTGTCAGTCTTTTTATGTTACAACATTCCCATTCATTGGTTCTCTCCCTTCTCCACTACTGTTCATCAGTCTGGAGCACCAGCTTCATTTGTGTGATAGCACAATTGTAATTGTAATAATTGTAACTGTAATTGCAGTGTTGCTTGTTTGGCATACCTCTCATCCTCTTAGCACAAGAAATATGGACAAAGGCTAAAATAATGGTGGACAAATGCCCCAAAATAAGGACATATTTTAAATATTGCTGTTATAAACTTAGAAATATGCTACATTAACAGGATTTGTATTAATATGCATTTTCTAAAGGATATGAAGTCTAAAACCCAAATGTATGCTACTATGTAGGGACTTAAGTCTTCAGTGTTTTGGCAGCCACAAATATTATGAGAAACAGAAAAAATATGATGCAAAAATCTGGATATTCTGTGAAAATCTGGACAGTTGAGAGATATCCTTGTATCTATCACATTGGCAACCCCCCACCCTTAAAATGTATCCCATAGTTAGAGATCTGGGAACTTATGTTGACATTTAACTGTCCTTTGATCATCACCAATTTCAAGGGGGTCTCTGGTGGTTTAGTAGTAAAGATTTGGTGTTGTCACCAATACAACCTAGGTGCATTTACTGATCAGAGAATTTCAATGGATTTTGCCTAGTAGTTGATGCAGAGGTTTAAGGTTGTTAGCTGTAGTTCCTGTAGTATGGGGTTTGACTTCCTCACCCCTCATTTACCTACTGCATGACCTCGAGCATGTCATTTAACCAGACAGTGCTGAGTGGCAACTTACAACTCAATGATCCCCTGGACTGCAAGCATAGTTACTGTCTATGAATTGTGCACAACATTATTTCTGGACTGCATGCATTTTTGGTTGGGGGAACAGACATTTGGATATGCTGGGAAGTACTGTTTCTGAGATAAGAGTATAGGTGATGGATGAGGTAGTGTTGTCTGTGTTCAGTAAGCATTCTGGAGAATCCTCTCTTTTCCCTGACCGACACACCCACCCTCATCAATATATATTTACTCGCTTTGCTTACCTTCTAGTAAATGTGTTGCCTACTGCCCTGCATCCCTAAGAAATGGTATGGGAGAAGCATATTTTACCCATAAAGTGCTGTTTTCTATGTAACACAATGATGTGTGTGTGTGTGTGTGTACCTAATGATCTACTGCTTGGATAAGGAGGTTATGCTCTTGTATAAACTTGGAGGGTTGTTGTATGATGTGTTTTTTTTTTGGCTAACAGCCCTGGTGAATTGTTTTAGATTTGAAGCTTAGTGTTCATCTTCTACATACAAGTTTAGATAGATGGCTCATTGTTTTTCCGGTTTACTGGAGGAAAAAAGATAATGTGATGATTTACTCATATTTATGGCCACAAATTGCTGCTTACTGGCAAATCTGTTTGTTCAAACAAGCAATTAACTATTTTTATTTATTATTTTATTTTTTTACTTTTATAACATTAAGAATGAAGCCCTTCCACTCGTATGCATATGTCATCTAAACCAGTATAAGGTAATGATTAGGGCATACACTGGTTATTATGCTACAGTCTGCATTTACAGTTGAGATCAGTTATTTACATTGGAAAGGATTCCTAGACATTTCACCAAGCAGATTAAGAGAGAAAACCATTTTAGTTATATGAACAGGCTTGTGCAGTTGTTCTCATTCTCTGTCAAGTATAGATTATTACAGAGTGATCTTATTACTAATCTGTAAATGTTTACATAGTTTTTTTTTTGTTGAATACAGTAGGTCTTGATTTTAAACCAAATTCCCTTTGTACTAGGAATCAATGTTTATCTGTTAATTTATTAAGCTATAAAACTGTTTTGGGAAGATGCACCTTTCATGGGAGAGCTGGTAGACATTGGAACAGACTATCCTTAACAATTAGAAGACCCAATAGTCTTGATATATTTAAAAGTGCAGTGGATGATCATTGTGGTAATATGTTTTCCAAGCAGATGTTGACAAATTCATGTAAGGTCTCCTAGGAGAACCTGAGTTTGAGATATCCATACACTGAATTCCAAACCCAGTATAAACAACTCTAAGGTTGTGAAATCACACCTCACATTAAAATTGTTGCTAGTAACCTCTTTGACTGAATGGTTCACTGACCTGCATAAAATTTTCATTCATTAATACACAACATTCTATAAATCCTTTACAATATGTGCAAGGCCACAGTTAGCGAGGTACTTATTTGGGTCCCACACATACTTGAAATCAGTCCAATAATTAATGCTAGGTGCTGAAATGGTTCATCCAAAGGCACACACAAGCGAAGCAAAAAACAGAAAAATCCTGGAAGAACACCGCTGGATGCTTCAAGTAGTAAAAATAAGAACTTTTAATAAAAGCTGGTACAGAACAGATAAGCGCTTTCGGGTTGGTAGCCCTTCATCAGATGAATAACAGACATCAAAACTCACAATTTAAACAAAACATCTTCCAATCAGCATCTAGTAAAAAACCCGCCTATTTTTCAAGGTGGGTTTCACTGGGATGACATCATTAAGACCCGGCCCCCTGTGGGCCATCAGCTGTATAATCCATCTAGACTCAATTAATTCAGTTACTTGTTTGATGTCTCCACCCCTTCTACCCAAACTAACATTAACTATAGCCCTAAAGCTAAAATTGTGTGTGGGATTATCTTGAATATGTCTAAAGAGGGCATTGTGCTGATCACTGTTCCTAATGGCAGATAAATGCTGTAGGATCCTGACCTTAAACATATTGTTGGTTTTGCCCACATAAAAACAAGGGCAAGAACCACAATTGGCCAGATAAACAATGTCCTTTGTTCTACATGTAGCCCTGGCTTTTAAAGAAAAGGTTCTACCTGAGACAGGATGCAGAAAAGTAGTGTCCTTATTGATAAAGGCGCAGGCCTTACAGGTACCACAAGGTACCGTGCCTGCTTGTGACTTAAAACTCAGTTTTTTGGAATGATACTCTCCACATAACAGATCTTTTAAGCTCTTGTTCTTCCTATATACAATACAAGGGCTAGATCCTACTAAACCCCTAATCCTGTCATCACTTACTAGAATGTTCCAGTTCTTTTTAACAATCTCACCTATATCATTAATGTTACTACTATATGTGAACATTACTTTAGGTTTAAGAATATTGGTGCCATTGTTAGAAGTTACATTATGTTCATCTATGGGACGATGCATCCAAGGTCTATACACGTTTCCTCTTGTGTTTACTACCTTCAACAACCCTGTTCACGATATGTCCCCTATAGCCTCTTTCTTCAAAGTAACCTCTCAATTTGCTCATTTCCCCTTCAAAACAGGAATCCTCAGTACATACTCTTGAGATCCTGCCTAGTTGTCCTTCCACAATGTTGGGGAATGTATACCGTGGATGCATGCTATCAAATGAAAGGAGAGTATTCTTCCAACACTCCTTCCTATATATACCAGTGGAAAAACCTGTTTCAGTTTGTTCTATGGTGACATCCAAAAAGTCTCACTGAGTATAGGAGGTACTTTTAGTAAATCTGAAAAACGTGGTGGTGGAATGTAGGAAAGATATAAACTCATCCAAGCGAGCTGGCTCCCCCTCCCACAAAATAAACACATCGTCCACAAACCTCTTATATAGCTTGATGGACGGTAGCCAGATTGTGTTGTTGAAAATATATTGATTTTCCCAAAAGGAATGCACTAAATTAGCATATGTATTGGCACAGGGTGTGCCCATGGCGACACCCTGTGCCTGTCTGTACAGTTGTTGTAAACCCAAAAAGATGTTATTCTCTAGTACCATAGTAAGCATAGTCTTCACAAGATCAACCTGTGAATCATTAGCTCCTCTATCCTTCAATAAACTGCCAACTGCTGATATTCCATACTGGTTATTTATGACCGTAAATAGGCTCTGTCCATCCAGGGTAATCATTAAATAATGAGTCCTGGGTGTACCTCTATCTATCTCCCCCAAAGCCTTTAAAAAATCTCCAGTGTCCCTTAGAACATTGCTCATACTATCCACATATGGTCTTAATATTGTTTCTAGCCATATGGAAATGTTCTCGGTCACCCATTTTCGGCCCGACACTATGGGGCGTAGAGGTGGTTCTATCAGGGATTTGTGTATTTTCGGTAACCCTTTGAAAAGAGGCGTTACCACCCCTTCAACCTTAAGAAACCTGTACAATCCTTCATCTATTACCATGTCATGCAGTAAGAGCTCTAAACTATTATGGACTTTGTCAACCAAATTTTTGACCATAACAGGGTTAATAGGAACATATGTGGAACCATCCGATAACAGCTCTGCTATCTTACTCTGATAGTAACTAGTATCTAGAACCACTACTGCGCCCCCTTTATCTGCCATTTTTATAGTTATCTCATTATTATCAATTAATCCCTGTAATGCTTTTCTCTGTTCTACTGTCAAATTATAATACTTATTATTGTGTCCCTTATGAAAATACTCCAAAAGGTCCCGCTCACAAGCATTAATAAACAAGTTCATAGAAGGTGTAAAGGGGGGCATATAGCTGCTAGGTTGTCTCAACGTTAAATCATTGGTATTGATTGCACCAAACAAATTACGTAGGGCTATACTCCTACAATAAACCATAAGGTCCATCACGATCTCGTGATAAACACTGTCCCTACTAGGAACAAACGAAAGCCCCTTATTAAGCACATACAGCTCATCTGTAGTCAAACAATAAGTAGATAAATTAAAAACAATATTAGTGTCAACATACTGAGTCATTCCACAGTCCTTCTTCCACAGTCAAGAAGAAGTAGGGGTCCTGGAAACGCTCATTGAGCGAAGGCAGGGACCCACAAAAGAAAAGAAGGACTGTGGAATGACTCAGTATGTTGACACTAATATTGTTTTTAATTTATCTACTTACTGTTTGACTACAGATGAGCTGTATGTGCTTAATAAGGGGCTTTCGTTTGTTCCTAGTAGGGACAGTGTTTATCACGAGATCGTGATGGACCTTATGGTTTATTGTAGGAGTATAGCCCTACGTAATTTGTTTGGTGCAATCAATACCAATGATTTAACGTTGAGACAACCTAGCAGCTATATGCCCCCCTTTACTCCTTCTATGAACTTGTTTATTAATGCTTGTGAGAGGGACCTTTTGGAGTATTTTCATAAGGGACACAATAATAAGTATTGATACTAGTTACTATCAGAGTAAGATAGCAGAGCTGTTATCGGATGGTTCCACATATGTTCCTATTAACCCTGTTATGGTTAAAAATTTGGTTGACAAAGTCCATAATAGTTTAGAGCTCTTACTGCATGACATGGTAATAGATGAAGGATTGTACAGGTTTCTTAAGGTTGAAGGGGTGGTAACGCCTCTTTTCAAAGGGTTACCGAAAATACACAAATCCCTGATAGAACCACCTCTACGCCCCATAGTGTTGGGCCGAAAATGGGTGACCGAGAACATTTCCATATGGCTAGAAACAATATTAAGACCATATGTGGATAGTATGAGCAATGTTTTAAGGGACACTGGAGATTTTTTAAAGGCTTTGGGGGAGATAGATAGAGGTACACCCAGGACTCATTATTTAATGGTTACCCTGGATGTACAGAGCCTATTTACGGTCATAAATAACCAGTATGGAATATCAGCAGTTGGCAGTTTATTGAAGGATAGAGGAGCTAATGATTCACAGGTTGATCTTGTGAAGACTATGCTTACTATGGTACTAGAGAATAACATCTTTTTGGGTTTACAACAACTGTACAGACAGGCACAGGGTGTCGCCATGGGCACACCCTGTGCCAATACATATGCTAATTTAGTGCTTTCCTTTTGGGAAAATCAATATATTTTCAACAACACAATCTGGCTACCGTCCATCAAGCTATATAAGAGGTTTGTGGACAATGTGTTTATTTTGTGGGAGGGGGAGCCAGCTCGCTTGGATGAGTTTATATCTTTCCTACATTCCACCACCACGTTTTTCAGATTTACTAAAAGTACCTCCTATACTCAGACTTTTTGGATGTCACCATAGAACAAACTGAAACAGGTTTTTCCACTGGTATATATAGGAAGGAGTGTTGGAAGAATACTCTCCTTTCATTTGATAGCATGCATCCACGGTATACATTCCCCAACATTGTGGAAGGACAACTAGGCAGGATCTCAAGAGTATGTACTGAGGATTCCTGTTTCGAAGGGGAAATGAGCAAATTGAGAGGTTACTTTGAAGAAAGAGGCTATAGGGGAGATATGGTGAACAGGGTTGTTGAAGGCAGTAAACACAAGAGGAAACGTGTATAGACCTTGGATGCATCGTCCCATAGATGAACATAATGTAACTTCTAACAATGGCACCAATATTCTTAAACCTAAAGTAATGTTCACATATAGTAGTAACATTAATGATATAGGTGAGATTGTTAAAAAGAACTGGAACATTCTAGTAAGTGATGAAAGGATTAGGGGTTTAGTAGGATCTAGCCCTTGTATTGTATATAGGAAGAACAAGAGCTTAAAAGATCTGTTATGTGGAGAGTATCATTCCAAAAAACTGAGTTTTAAGTCACAAGCAGGCACGGTACCTTGTGGTACCTGTAAGGCCTGCGCCTTTATCAATAAGGACACTACTTTTCTGCATCCTGTCTCAGGTAGAACCTTTTCTTTAAAAGCCAGGGCTACATGTAGAACAAAGGACATTGTTTATCTGGCCAATTGTGGTTCTTGCCCTTGTTTTTATGTGGGCAAAACCAACAATATGTTTAAGGTCAGGATCCTACAGCATTTATCTGCCATTAGGAACAGTGATCAGCACAATGCCCTCTTTAGACATATTCAAGATAATCCCACACACAATTTTAGCTTTAGGGCTATAGTTAATGTTAGTTTGGGTAAAAGGGGTGGAGACATCAAACAATTAACTGAATTAATTGAGTCTAGATGGATTATACAGCTGATGGCCCACAGGGTCCGGGTCTTAATGATGTCATCCCAGTGAAACCCACCTTGAAAAATAGGCGGGTTTTTTACTAGATGCTGATTGGAAGATGTTTTGTTTAAATTGTGAGTTTTGGTGTCTGTTATTCATCTGATGAAGGGCTACCAACCCGAAATCGCTTATCTGTTCTGTACCAGCTTTTATTAAAAGTTCTTATTTTTACTACTTGAAGCATCCAGCGGTGTTCTTCCAGGATTTTTCTGTTTTTTGCTATACTTGAAATCAGCCACTGTTTTTGAGTCACATTTCTCTTCAAACAAACCCAAAGATTTATCATTTATTTATTTAAAAGTCTGACTAGGTTCCACAGAGCTTGTTTTCAGCGGAGGCCCGGGGAGAAATAGTCTGGACGCATGTCTTTAGAATGTGGGAGGAAACCGGAGTACCTGGAGGAAACACACACGAACGCAGGAAGAACATGCAAACTCCGCACAGAAGGCACCCCAACTGAGAATCAAACCGGAGAACCTCTTGCTGTGAGGCGACAACGTTAACTGCTGCACCACTGCACCACCCAAAATACAAATATCAATAGACAAAGATCCCAGATTCGTATATTCATCACACTTTCAGTGAAGACTTTCTTGTAACCCAACCCCAAGAGGCATACTTTGTATCATCAAAATATCATGATACTCACATCTGCCTTTCATATGTGCTTTCTACTAACATTATTTAGATTTCCTGGCGCTATAAAAAAATTTGCCCTATCCTTTAAACCTCTTTCCTCCACACTTTATAAACTAACTGCTTTTATTCTTCATTTATTTTGCTTCCAATACAAATTGTGTATCTTTTTTGTTTTAATGTTTTATAACTTTTCCAAAACTATTTATCCTAATAAGTTGTCACTTATATGTGCTTACATTCCGGTTATTAAATACAGGGCGATACCTAAACACATTCTGACAATGGCACCGAGCTGTCATATAAATAGCCTGCTGCTATTAGAATATGTCATTCTATAGCAGTACAGTGATCATTTTCATAAAACATATTTACTCTCTGCTTTATCAGTCCTTCAGCAACATATGCAAAGATTACTAAATAACCTCTAGTCATCTGACCAGAGATGGCAAGTGAAGCAGATACTATGGTCTTCAGATGCCACCCCCCCCTGCAGCTGTCACTTCACTTAAACCATGTCTTTGTGCCTACTCAAATATGGATGCATTTGAGATGTAAGAAGGCCTTGGGTTTGGCCATCTTTCTGCTTAGAGCCATAGCATTGAGTAGTGCCACCATGATGTTGTCTGAATCTGAGTTTGATCTTGCTGTGTAGAAATGTCAGGTAGGGGAACTCTACTTAATAAAGGCATTATGGAGGCAGCAAAGACTTTAACCAGTATTTGGAAACTGTGGTGTAAGAGGTGTAAGCCAACCTTGGTGAAGTAGGAAATTTTATCTACCATACCATCGCAAGTAGAGACATACCAGATCCGCTTAAAATTACACCAACTACTTAGTTAATTGTTAAGGCCAATTGACTTATCTAGGTATCATTCCTGGTGATGACAAGATACTACTGAAGACCAGTGTCTTTTCTGCCTCTAGCACATGCATTGTAAGTTCCATTATGTCTGCCATCATGTCTCTCTACATCACGTCATTCACTCACATATAGACCATCACTATACTGTAGTCATATTTGTCTGGTTTAACCCCAATGGCCCTTGTGACATCACTAATACTGGCACTGGTTATACAGCTTACAGCCACCCTATTCTTGTCATGTTTGGTGATTGTGGAGTCAGTTTGCTTAATCGTAGAGTCAGATATGATTAAAACATTGCCTTGTGTGAAAGCAGACTTGGTGGACCTTGTGGGCTTTCTGTTGACTATTTGGTGAGTGATCGCATTATGTGTGAGTGGAGAAGGAGTAGGTATTGTGGCTTACTATCAGAGGGTTTAGAAAAACTTTCTTTACAGCCGCAGTGTAAGTTAATGGTGCATTCTGACTGATGTAGTGTTGTGTTAGTATTATGATTACTGATACTGGGTTGATGCAAGATATTTTATATATATATATATATATATATATATATATATATATATATATATATATATATATATATATAAAAATATTTAAGGCATATGGAAACTGATCACAGGTCATACCATTAATTAGTAGAAGAAGTGAAGAGTCTGTAAGCTTAAGGTAGTTTCTACACTGCCTAAGAACACCTAATATGGCCACAGACGAGGTAAGATCAGACTGCTGGGTCATATTACAAGAGGGTGGAGGTTAGGGCTTCTTATGGCACTCAGGGGTTGGTTTAAGACTATAATAGTAGATGGTGAAGATTTATGTATGAGGTATTAAGTCTGATATTCTGAAGTTAAGTTAGATGGCTAACTTATCAGTACTTAGTGAAAAGGCAGAATTAGGTCCACCAAGAATGATGAATAGTGGTGATTCTCCTCTTGACTACTACCTGACAAATAATGCTGGTCTCATTTCACCTATGCACAGCTGGGAATCAATGGCACTTTGCTCCTTCTGTTAAAAGAAGCAAAACAGAAGCACAAATTCCAGGCTGGTTCCTGCGCAACAGCTCACAGGCTTACCTGCAATAAGCAGTATTGCCATGAATGTTCCTGGGGTCAGTACAACTCTTATACAGTTCTCTTGGTAGTAGGGTTACCACCTGTCCCACTCTGCGAGGAACAGTCCCTCTTTGGGCAGTTGTGTCCTGAGATTTTAGGGCAAAATTATTTCATAAATTTTATGCAATAGTTGCATAAAACAGTTATTCTGTATCTGAAACACCTAAATGTTATAAGAAACAGAATAAGCAACTAAATATCTACAAAAATAATCTTTTAGTCAAGCAAAAAAGTGAAGTTCTGTCCTTTGTACTGGCTGTGGGTATGTTTTGGCCTGCAAAATCTGATGTTTTTACCACAATTGTCCCACTTTGGGCATCTGAAAAGATGACAACCCTACTTGGTAGACACCCTAGACGGCACACAGCAGATTGGCACAACAGAAAGCCAAGCTTTGCAAAGGTCCAGCATTAAAATTGAACATACTGCCACCAAAATGGCAACTAGACCAATCACAGAAATTCCATACACAGTGCCCAACCATTGACAGTCACAGAACCAATGTCCCTCTGCTCCATGTCTCACCAATAGCAGAGCAGTAACACTGATCCTAAGCTAACTTCTAAGAAGCAATTCTTTGGCAACCAGTGAATCTCTTGGAAGGCTAGGAAAAAACACTAGGAATCCGGGGAAAAGCTAAAGAATAAAAAATGTGAGAAAAGAATGGAATAAGAAGTGGTTGATGTGGAGAGATCAGGATGGGGGGTTGGGGGCACCAATGCATGTATTCAGGGGGTGAATGAGCAGCAAGGGTCACATGCAACCCTTTGCCTAGTGGGCCACTTCAACTGTGTCTGGCCCTAATTACACCATGAGCATGAAACATTTCCAGTTTTTGAGCATTAATATCTCACACATTAGTTAGTTGATTGGCTCTCCTTAAATTTGCCTGACTAACTACACATTTTATGATACTAACTCTCCTGGTTTAGGTGTCTCTGTAATGCAGACTAATACAGACCTCTGAATCAGTATGCATCATTTTATTCAAGCTACTAACATGCAACTGCATTACTCATAAATGCTGGCTCACAATATTATAGAAAGTAAAGTCTAATGATTTTATTCCTGTTTCTAGTTGTCATTTGTTACTAAACTACACTTGGTATATTGTCAAATGCTTGGTTCCTAAGGAAATATGCTTGTCTGCAAATTATTGTTGGATTGGCAGTCAACCTATACATTCAGTGTTCATACTCAGAATCACTTCAGAATGTTAGTTTTCATTTCAGTCCACATAACATTCATAACTCCTGTAATTTATGTTATTGCCTACATTGTGACTAGCATTTTACAGTTACTTGCACACTAAAATCTATAAGAAAAATGACAGCATCTTTACAAAATGCATTGCACTGTATGATGAGGAAAGCCATAATGTGCCAATTTTTGAAATACTTTAGTATAAGCTCAGTTTCATCATTGTGTGTGTGTGTTATGGTTCATTAATTGCTTGAAGCTTCAGTTAAAAAAACTTGTGTGTGTGTGTCCATCCGTCTGTCCAAGGGGAGGTATACATAACAAGTGTGTGTGCACTGGTGACTGGGCAATGACTGCGAATTATGCTCTTGTGTAAACTTGGAAGGCTGTGGTATTGGTTCACAGGTTGTTACTAGGCTAACAACCACTAGGGCCTTTATAAACCTAGCCATACACCCCAACCCAGTTTTGCCCCTCAGTACCTTTGGGATCTATTAGGAGTGGGGAGTATGTTAGTAAGGCGACAGCTAAGAGACTAGTGGGGGGAATGTTAACTGAAGAACATTATACTTACTGATTGCCTCTGTCCATCAGAGACATGTGAGTCAAACCGGGGTGAATTTTTGATTTCCCATCCAATGGTCAAACCTTTATTTGAAAAGGGTCAGGGATGAACTCTGCTTCACATGGATGAGGAGCCTGTTCCATAACATGGAGATCCTTTGTGTCACCAATCTGTTCCTCCAGCATGTCTATTTGTGTCATAAATGAAATTCAAATCCTTGAATCTAGTGTTTTTAGTGCTGTTTTTTTTCTGGATGTATGAAAGACTCATCAGGGCTGGTTCTGAGGATGCCTTATAAGCCAGGCATAGATCTCCTATCAGGAGCGTGTAGGATAGAGACAGTGCCTATAGGCAATCTGTGTAGGACAGTGTATTCATGCCCTGGATTCTCCTGATGAGGAATTTTTGTGGGCTTTTCAACTGTTGCAAGTGTCTGGTTACTTACATGCCAAAGGGGGCATTGTACCCAATGATGGGTCTGATAAGGGCTGAGTAGCATGGTACTATAACTTTCCTGGACCTGGATGCCATACCCTTAACAATAGGTTGGGTAACCAAGAAACATGTTCTTAGTATTTTTGCTGTATGTTGGTCAAAGACCAGATTACTGTCTACATATGTTCACAGACCCATGACTACCTGATCGACTATTAGGGGTGTTTTTATTGATGGAGTAATTAAAATGTGTAGATAGTTTTCCAAATAAAATAACAGTGCATTTCTTGATGTTGAGTTTTAAACTGTGGCTTTGGCACCAGTCATTTTTCTGTTAGACCTTGCAAGATGTTTTGTCATGGGGGATTTTATGACACCTCACAGTGTACAGTTGTCTGTGAACTCAGTGAGCCAAAGGACTTTGACATTAGCCTTGACTACCAGAAAGTAGATGCCAATTGGGAGCAGGCCCAGCATGGAGCCCTGGGGTACTCCACTGCTGACCGGTCTCTTGGTGGAGGTGGTTTCACCAATCCTGACTTCTCTGGTCCTTTCAGTGAGACAGCCAGCAATCATGAGAGTTAGTAGGGATGTATACTTAGTTTGGAGAGTTCATAGGATCATAGGGGGTTACTAGTCTAATGGCACTGGGGCCCTTAGAAGCCGAGCTAAGAGTTTATCCCCAAAACCAAACTTCAGTCAGCACCTGTCACCCCTGTCAATGAGTGACACAGGTGGAACCCCTGGGAGAAATTTGTGGTTTCCCATCCACTCATCAAGGTTGTGTTTGAAGAGGGGCAGCAGAGTGCTCTGTTTGACATGTATGAGAAGTCTATTCCAGAAATGGGGTAGACTCTGGGAGACAAACCTGTCTCTCCAGCAGGTTTTTTTGTCACATATTAGATTCAGGTCTTTTGAGCAGGTAGTGTGTGAGGAGTTAGACTTAGTGATATGGAGCATCTAGTGAGACATATAGATTTCCAGATGTTCATCGTGTTTCACTGTTGCAGTCATTACACTTGGGTTATCCTGCTGGCAGGCGACCCGCAGTCGGCCCGAGTTCCAAAGTCTTGGTCAGGCGTCGGTTGCTGTCGCCTCTTCCCTGACATCAGTGCACCAGGGGTATAAAAGCTGCAACTGACGCCATTTTCTTCAGTCTTTCTTGCCGCGCGGTGCCCAAAGCAAAAGCAGTTCGCAAGTGCCGGTCGGACGACTCCTGAGATTTTCAAAATTGAGTTTCAGAACCAAAGTCTTCAAAAAAGCTAAGTACCCTGTTGGAGAAACTTTTTCTTGCTCCAAACCGATGTCAGTAAAAGTTAATAATTGTATTTCTTGTGGGAAGCAAATACCTCATAAGGACTTTCACTCTTACTGTATTCCTTGCCTAGGCCCTGACCACGACGTTACTAGTTGTCGGGTTTGTGCTAGAATCAATAAACGCACTATTAAATGTCGGTTTGATTTTGCTTTACATTACTTTGGCCGGAGGTTTAATTACATAATGCCGTCGGAACAACCGACGACTGGAATTTATAAAAAATGCAAAGACAAAGAAAAGGACAGGCATCCGAAGTCCAAAACCAACAACAAAGCCTCTTCTAGGCCAGTCGCCGGTTCTCAGTGAGGCGCTTTCGCAGCCCCTGACACCCGCTACCTCAGAGCCACAGGCCGTAACCAACAGCCATGTGGAGACATCGAGGCCTATGGAAACTCAAGGTATTGGGTGTACGGAAACTATACCCTCAGGTGCGTCCGGAGCCGCTGAGCAGGCATCGGCTTCTGAGTGTTTTCAGACCTTCACAGCTTACAATTAAGACCACTACAGCAGCAAAGGTAAAGTCAAAGACACCATTAAAGACAAGGAAACAAGTACAGCATTCTCCAGAACAGTCATCCATGCCAAAGAAACAAATGCTTAAAATGGCCGAAGACCTAATTACTTTAATCAGGGGTTCCCATCCCCCTCCTGACAAAAGGCCTAGGCAAGACACTGATTATGATTCCTCTGACCAGGTTTCCATTTCCTCTGATTCCTCTTCTGCTCAGGGATATTCTCTCCCTCCCTACAAGGACTCTGATGCAGAAGAGTCCATTCCTTCAGCCACTCCGCCTGAGGATTATTCTTTTGGGGAAACCCTGCACACCATGAGGGAGCATTTCCATTGGGAGAGCCAGGATTATTCAGAATCCAAGAAAAGGCTCAGAGACTTCCTTTTATTGCCTCAGCACAGGCCCCTGGCTATCCCCTCTGTGCTTGATATTGTTGATGATGTTTTTTCTGAATCCAGTCGGTCTCCTGATTCTTTACCCCCTGCACCGGTCAAGCCAGACAGATACTACAGGGTCCCTGACTCTCATAAATTTCTTTACAAAAACCTCGCTGCAGACCCAGAAACAATTTCTCGTGGTCCAAAAGGGGTTAAGGCTTCCACTGCTAAAAATCCTGTCCCCTCTGATAGGGATTCCAGAGCTCTGGACAGATGGGGGAAAAAGTTTACACTTCTGCTACTTTAGCTGCAAGAGCTTTAAACTGTCAGTTTCACATGCTTAAATACCAACAGTACCTCATGTCATTGTTAAAACAGAAAATGGTTTCAAATACAGAAGGTCCTGACAGTAAGAAAATGCAGGATTTATTGCATGCAGTTGAACAAGTGGGAAAGCATACTCTGCAATGTGGTTTTGATTCATTAGAGGCTTCTTGCAGAGCCGCAGTTACAGGCTCTGTTATTCAAAGTCATGCTTGGTTGAAAGAACAAAGTTTACCTGACCATGTTAAAGTAAAATTATTGGATGCTCCATTACAGCATGATACTTTGTTTGGTGTTAAGGCAGAAGAGGTGTTAAATAAAATGGAGGATAAAGCAAAGTCAATGCAGACAGTGAAAGATTTCTTACAGGTTCAACCACCTAGATTTAGCAGAAACTGGCCTTCAAAAAATCGGTCCTTTCCAGTGTCAGACAGGCCACAAAGAGGCAGATACAGACACCCAAGAGGCAGATCTCAGCCCCAAGGCTACTACAGACCTAAACAATGGGGTGATTCAGCCCCCAAAGGAGGGGAAGACAAATCACAACCTTATAGGAAACAGTCCGAATGACTTCCCTCTGCAAATGCCAAGCACTTACCTTTTGACAGCACCCCTAGGGGGAAAGCTAGCACTTTTCTCAAAAAAATTGGCACATGATCACCCAGGAACAAAGGGTGCTGAATATTGTTTCTCAAGGTTACAGGTTTCACTTCCACACGCTTCCAAAACCAAAAGGTATGCCAGACCTGCCACAAAATTAATGGGCAGAGGCACAAAAACAGATTGCTGCTCTTATGGACATGGGAGCTATTCAAACAGTTCCACCGCAAGAACAGGGACAAGGATTTTACTCAAGACTTTTCTTAGTACCCAGAAAGGGCAAAGCCTGGAGACCAATACTGGACCTGTCAATCCTAAATACTTTCCTGGATGTTCCGAAATTCAAAATGTTAACACTACATCAACTTCTACCCATGCTGGGAAAGAAGGTTTGGCTAGTTACTTTGGACCTGAAGGAGGCATACCTGCATGTCCCAATCAGACAATCTTGCAGAAGATACCTCAGATTCATAGCAGGCTCAATGCATTACCAATTCTCTGCACTGCCCTTTGGCTTATCTACTGCGCCCAGGGTCTTCACAAAATGCCTGGCACCAGTAATTGCATTTTGCAGACAAAGAGGAATTCAAATATATCCCTACTTGGACGACTGCCTTATTCAAGCAGAGAGCAAGGACATTCTTCTAAAGCATCTGGCGTTTGTAAAAAGATTGCTAATTTGCCTAGGGTACACAGTAAACGAAAAGAAATCAAAAGTAGTGCCCTCTCAAGGGATAATATTCCTGGGTGCAAGCTTAAATACAACTGCCCAGATGGCTCATCTCCCGCCAGACAAACAAAGGCAACTGACTCATTACTTTCAAATGATGACAACAAAGACCCAGCTCCCTGCAAGAAAAATTCTGCAGGCCCTGGGCTTCATGGCATCCTGCATTCTACTAATTCCATATGCAAAACTGAATATGAGGAAACTACAATGGTATCTAAAAAGTGTTTGGACTCAGCATTGTCACAGCCTGGAGACAATCATAACTTCAATTCCCTGCCTACAACAGGAGTTTCGATGGTGGGCCCAGGCCTGTCACCACAATAAGGGACAGCCTTTCACTTTACCCACAGCCAGGCAGACAATAACAACGAATGCATCGGATTATGCCTGGGGGGCATATAATGGCAGGAAAATGTATTCAGGGCATGTGGCCCAAGGAACAAATGCAACTTCACATCAATCAAAAAGAGATGCTAGCTGTACAGAATGCCCTGACAGCTTTCAAGGACCTACTACATCCAGGACAACTACTAATAAAGATGGACAATACCACAGTTATGTGGTACATAAACAAGCAAGGGGGCACACATTCCTACCCCCTACGCAGGCAAGCCATGACTTTGTGGAACACAGCACTGACCTATCAAGTACATCTGCAGGCACAATTCCTGCAAGGAACAAAAAATACACTGGCAGACAAACCAAGCAGAAATCTCATGGATCCTCACAAAGGGAAACTAAATCCACAGGTGTTCAACATGATAACGAGGAAATGGGGACGCCCAGACATAGATCTTTTTGCCTCCCCTCACAATTACCAAATACAGAAATTCTGCACAAGAACTTATCACTCTCAAGCATGGAAATTGGATGCTTTATCATTCAGCTGGAAAGGCCTGACAGTCTATGCCTTCCCTCCGATGCCTCTCCTTACCAAGGTACTCCTAAAAATCAGACAAGAAAGGCCAAAAATGATCCTGATTGCTCCTGACTGGCCATGCCAGCACTGGTACCCAATCCTAAAGAGCTTGTCTCAAGGTCCAGCTTGGCCTCTACCTCAAATTCCTCATCTTCTGATGCAACAAAACAATCAGATTCTGCACAGTCAACTCAGAATCTTAAATCTGGCAGCATGGCAGATAATGTAGCCATTCAGACTGCACCTCTCTCTAAAGCTGTTATGGATGTCATTTTAGAAGCCAGGAGGCCCAGCACTAGGAAATCTTATGCAGAAAAATGGAAGAGATTCTGTGCTTGCAACCAGGCACAAGGGCTCGAACCACTTGTCCCTAATAACCCTCAGATTTTACAATACCTAACTGAGATGCTGGACAAAGGCCTATCTTTCTCATCAATTAAAATCCATGCCTCTGCCATTTCAGCTCATTACAATACGGAACCTCCTATTTTTTCACATCCTCTACTACAACAGTACCTCAGAGGGGCAAAAAATATAAGACCCCCAAGGAGAGCACCAGTACCAACTTGGGATCTCAATTTTGTTTTAGAAAAACTCACACTGCCTCCTTTTGAACCAGCCAGCACAGCTGATCTAAAATTCTTATCATGGAAAACTGACTGCTCCTAGCAATAACTTCAGCAAGAAGAGTCACAGAGTTACAGGCATTAATGGCTGTGGAACCTTTCATCATTTTTCATCAGGACAGGGTTTCTCTTAGGACAAACCCAACATTCATGCCAAAAGTGGTCTCCAATGTGGCCTTGAACCAAAGCATTCATTTACCTACTTTCTACCCAAATACCCAGAATAAAGGGGAAAGACTTCTACACTCTTTGGATATACACAGACATTTACGATTCTACTTGGACAAAACAAAAGCTTTCAGAAAAACTGAGCAACTGTTTGTAGCCTATCTGCAGGATCACAAGGAAAGCCTATTACAAAGCAGACAATTTCAAAACGGATAGGCCACTGCATCCGCTTCTGTTATGCACAACATGGCAAATCAGTGCCTAGGGGCATTAGGCCTCATTCTACCAGAGCAGCAGCCACTTCAGCAGCTTTTCTCAGAGGAGTACCGACCAAAGACATTTTAGAAGCTGCAACCTGGAGCTCAGTGCACACTTTCACCAAGCACTACCACTTACCTCTCTACTCTAAATCCAGAGCAGGCTTTGCCACTGCAGTTCTGCAGGGCCTGGTAGCCTCTCCAAATCCTATTTAGACCCAGCCGCCCAACCTCAGCTTTGGGATTCTACCCAAGTGTAATGACTGCAACAGTGAAACACGATGAACATAGTACAGTTGTGTACCTACCATAAATGTAGACGTTTGAGTGTATTCACTGTTGCAGTCCAGGTTACCCTCCCGCCATCCCCCTTTTCATTGCTGGGACTTTTCTGTACTTCTCAACTCTATACAACCTATGTGGTGTATTTGCTTGTAGATGAAGGAAATGTTTATAGTAATATATGCATGTTTTTTGGCATAATATTATCTTTCCAGCCTTCCTATCTGGGAGCACCTGACATCTGGGGCAAGAAAAACTGAAGAAAATGGCGTCAGTTGCAGCTTTTATACCCCTGGCGCACTGACGTCAGGGAAGAGGCGACAGCAACTGACGCCGGACCAAGACTTTGGAACTCGGGCCGACTGCGGGTCGCCTGCCAGCAGGATAACCCAAGTGTAATGACTGCAACAGTGAATACACTCGAACATCTACATTTATGGTAGGTACATAACTGTACTTTTCCAGTGTCTGTAGATGGCCCATGTTTGTGCAAAGAGATGATAGTTGCTGTTCTTCATCAGTGAGGTACAGAACTTATCTGGAGGCTACTGTTGAATATCAATTGCAGAGGGTCTGATAAGTCATGTTTCAGCTATTTAGAATGCTTGCTGTGATATTGTCTGGGCCCATTAATTCAGTGTTCTTGGCCTTAGCGATAGCATTAAGTACCTTTTCCCTAGTGATAGGCCGTGGTGGTGAAGCTGTTAATGTTGTCACCTCACAGCAAGAGGTACTCCGGTTTGATTCCCGGCTGGAGCACCTTCTGTGCCCCTGGTCAAAAATGCAGGT
>NC_056744.1:1021318985-1021367842 GCF_019279795.1 Protopterus annectens
AGAAAAATGAAATAAATAAATAAAACAGCATTCATGCAATGTAATGTGAAGTCTGGTACAGCTTGAGACAAGCTGAATATTCAGTGTCTGGAACAGCTTCAAGGTTTACAGATAAGGACCCAGGTGTGAGGAAGGAACTGAGATAAAGGCAAAAACAACTTATGTAATTCACCTTAAAACAAGAACACAAAGGAGCTTATTAACATCATCAGAAGACTTCTTTGACACAGAAAAATCCCCAAACAGGAAAGACTCCCTAAAAAGTTTAATTAGCAGACTGCATGAAGGACTGTTTTCCTACAGAAACATTCTCAAACAAGAAAGACTCCCTAAAATGACTTTGAGAGTTCCGAAAAGACTGTTTTCATAAGAATGTATATATGTGAGATGTAATCTGATTTCTTGGGAGAGCTGTTTCATGGAACATCATTTATGCTGTATTGAAATGAAACTTGAAGACAGTAAATCCTGCAAACTATATTGTTTTATGTTTCGTTTGTTATATAGATAGTTACTTTAATAGTTATTGCACACAGTTTAAAAGGTTAATAGTCTGCAAAGTTTATCTGTATTAACCAGGCTTTTATTCTACAAGGCAGTAACAAATGCACATTTGACAAACATCTACATTTAATTACTAGGCACCAACATAGAGTTGTAGTCAACAGCTTCATTAAGATATAACAAGACTGTCAGTGACATTTTAATCTTTCAATCATTCATTTTTAAATAACTTTTCATTCATATGTTTCAATTAAGACTCAAATATATGTATTTTTGTACCTAGACTCACATTGCACATATTGTGGTATTTACATTGCATGTATTGTGTTATCATCTGTTGTTATATTATAGGTTCATAGGTAGGTACTAGGCTATTGGCCCTAGGGTCTATACAAGCCCAGCCAAAAAGGTACCCTGGCTTTCGCCACCCAAGAAAATTATTTTCCTGTGCCCCTGTCAAGCAGAACCACAGAAGTGATCCCCGGGGTGAATTTCCTATTACCCATCCAATCATCAAGATTTTTCTTGAAGAGTGCTAATGAGGAGCTTTGTTTGATATAGATAGGTAGTTTATTCCAGAGTATGGGAAGTCTCTGGGACAGGAATCTATCCCTCCGTCATGTTCTGTTTATTGTGGTGACAAAGTTTAGGTTCCTAGAGCGTGTAGCTCAGAGGGATTGGGATTTCTTTAAGTGGAGCATGTCCAACAGCTCTAGGTTTGACATAGATTTGTATGTTAGGCAGAGATCGCCTCTGAGTAGGTGGTATGCGATGGAGTAAAGCTGGAGTTTTTTGAGTCGGTCTGCGTAAGCCATCTGTTTGAGGCCAGTAATCCTGTTTGTGAGGTATTTTTGCAACCTTTCCTGTTGTTGTAGATGTCTTGTGAGGTACATACCAAAAGGGGCGTTGTACTCTATAATGGGTCTAATGAGTGATGAGTAGAGGGGAATAATGACCTCTTTTTTCCTGGATGAGAAACCTTTTGTGATGAGGTGTGCCATGTAGAAGGATTTCCTGACCACTGTGGCGATGTGATTATCAAAGGAGAGATTACTGTCCACCTGTGTCCCAAGGTTTCTTATCACGCTTTCAGTGTTAAGTAGACTACCGCCTATGTGGTAGATCATGGGTACAGAGTTTTTACCAAAGGGGATGACAATGCACTTTTTGGCATTGAGCTTGAGACTATGGCTTTGACACCAGGCATCTGTCTCAGTGAGGCCCTTTTGTAGGATGTCCACATCATTAGGAGTTTTGATTATGGCTCCTAGTTTGCAGTCATCTGCGAATTTAGTTAGCCAAAGACCTTCTGTGTTAGCCTGTACTTCAGAGAAGGAGATACCAAACAGGAGGGGACCCAGGACTGAACCCTGTGGTACTCCACTTGTCACTGGTCTGAAGTCTGATTTGGAGTCTGCTACTTTTCACAGTGTGGGTTCTGTCAGTAAGCCAGGTGGCAACCCATCTTGTGACATAGGGATTTATACCTAGTTTAGTGAGTTTATCTATAATTCCAGAGTGGGGAATGGTGTTGAACGCCTTGGCGAGATCTGGATAGGCTGTGTGAACCACCTTACCCTCATCTATGGCTTTGGTGACTACTTCAAAGAAGTCTATCAGGTTTAGGAGACATGATATGCCTTTTACAAACCCAAACTGTGTGGGGTCCAGAGTTTGGAGATCTCCAATGTCTTTGTTTATGAGTTCCGTGAAGATACATTCCATGGCCTTCCAGACCAGGTTTGTCAGGCTAATGGGGCGGTAGTTCCCGGGGTCTTTTGTGGCCCCCTCCCTTTGTGGAGTAGGATAACTGCCGCTGTGCACCATTCAATGGGCACAAAGCCTGAGGTGAGGCTATGATTGAACATGGTACTTAGGTTGGGTGCCAGTTCATTCTGTAGTTTATGTAGAAGGCAGCCTGGGATGTTGTCAGGTCCCATGGATGCTGTGTTCTTGGCTTTGGAGAGTGAGATTTTTACCTGTGCAGCTGTGATTACAGGAACTTTACATTCTTCCGGTGTAAAGATGGGCCCTTTAGGGGGTGAGAGGGGGGTAAAGTTAGTGCTGAACCTATCTGCCAGTATGTTGGCAATATCATTTGGTTCTGTATATTTAGTGTCATTGTGCTGTAACTCAGAGCAGATCTGAGTGTTGCCATTGAGATTACTGACATAGCTATAGAATGCTTTATGGTTGTCTTTAGAATCAGTGGCGATTTTGTTTTCATAACTAGCTTTAGAGGATTTTATGAGGGATCTCAGCTTCTTACTGAGGCTGACCAGGGAGTTCCTCCAATCGTGGGATTTTACTCTTTTTTGCAACAGTTCCTTTCTTCTGTTGTAGAGTTTGTTTATGGCAGACCACCAGATTGGCTTCCTTTTTCGGAGGATAGCATCTTGGTTCTGTTAGGGATTGCATGATCCATGCACTCGCGCAAGTGCTTATAAAGTGCATTTGTGTAGGATTCAGCAGTCGTACCTCTATTGTCCATCTGCATGGGTGTCGTGAAGTTTGCCACTTCTATCTTACGTGAAATTGGCTTTGGAGAAAATTTTTACGGTTGTTTTCCTAATGGGGGGGGGGGGGTGGGAGCGGGATGTGGATGTCTAGGGTGATTAGCTTGTGGTCGGATCTGACCAACGAGGAGCTGACCTCAGGTGTGGAACACCAGTCACCCATGTTGGTGATGACCAGGTCTAGGATATTGCTGCCTTTGGTGGGGGTGTGGATAAGTTGATCTAAGTCGTTGGAATTGATGATTTCCCGAAAACGTTGAGCAAAAGAGTTGGTACACGAGTAGTTTTCCCAGTTAATGGTGGGGTAGTTGAAATCACCCATTATTAGAGTGTTGGGTTGTACCTTAATATTTTCCAGAGTATCAGGAAAAGAGGAGTGGGAATCCCGTGTCATGGCGGGGGGTCAGTAGCAAGCTACAGTCTGGATTGCGGTTTTGCCCAGAGTTAGTTGAACTTGGATAATCTCGGATGCATAATGCTGAGCAGCTAGCTTGGAGCTGTGGATATCCTTAATGAATATGGACATGCCTCCACCTTTAGTGTTTTGGTCCAGGTTTGGTGGCTGAAAGGTGTGGTATGAATTATAGCCTGGTAATTCAGGGGTGCTCTCTGGAGCTTTGAACCAGGTCTCTGTCACTGCACAGATGTCAATGTTTTCCATTTTAAGGAGTGCATCGAGTGAGTATATTTTGAGGTTTAGATTTCTAGCATTGACTAGCATTACCCTCAGATTTTGCTTGCTTGTACCTGTTATGGTGGTGAATTTGTCACTTGAACCTTGCCTAAAAAAGGCACTATAGGGGTGGCAAGAGCCTGTGCCAGTATCTGGAATCCCAAGGGCGACAGGTGCAGACCATCTCTGGCAAAGCAGCGTGGTCTGTCGATCATGTCATCCCAGGCAGACAGATGCTGGATTCCCTTTGAATGACACCAGAAGCTTAGCCAATTGTTAAAGTCAATCATTTTGCCTTGTACTATGATATCATTCAGGGTGATGACAGGATGCTACTCAGGGCTAGAGTCATACCTGCCCTGGCTACAAGATCGGAGAGCTCCTCCATGTCTCTTTTCATGTAGTCCAGGGAGGTACATCTCAGGTCATTCACACCAATATGGACAATGACAGTCATATTTGTACTTGTTGTGGAGTGACCTGAGTGCATGCATTATGTGGCGGATCCTGGCACCCGACAGGCAGCTGACAGTAACTTTCTCCTTGTTTAGCCTGGTGAGTGGAACATCAGTGTGCCTGACTAGAGAGTCACCTATGACTAGAGTGTTGGGTACGTTATGCCTTATGGGCTGTAGTTGAGTGGCACACTGAGTATGTGGGCTATGTGTCATTTGGGTTGTGTTGGGGGGTGGAGGTTGCTTGCATTTCTGCTTTGGAGGTCTCGGTTGTTTGGGCAGATTTTTACTGAGAGCCTCCGCGAATGTAAGTGTGTGTTTTGTGCTTCTGCATGTGTGTTTTGATGGTGTAGGTTTTGAGGGACTATGTGATGAGTGTGGTGCGGTGCAAGTGTTTACTTCCTCCTCTTGACTGTCTAGTCCAGTCTTCGGTGAAGAGAGCTTTGCTTCCAGTTTGGCTATATAAGTGCATCTCTCACAGGTCGTAGTGTTGGGTGGTATGAGGAGAGGGTTGCTGTGTACATGAGGCAATTGCTGCATTGTCCCAAGATGCCCAGATTCATCAAGTAGACTGGAGAAAACACAGGGAGCTGACCTTTAGACATGCCTGAATAGGTGCTTATTTCTTCTAAGTACTAAAAACTGTTTTCCTCTAGACAAGTGAGGAAAGTTGAGTGCTGTAGTAATTTGTAACTTATTTAGTGCTTGCAACGAGTTCTGAACAAGTGCTGAGCTCAAAGAAACAGATTTGAGCGCTAAAACTAAAAACCTGGCTAGTTGCAAGGGAAAATTTGAAGAGCAGACTTTATAGCGCCAGGAATAGTTTAACCCTAGTTAAGTGGGGGGGGGGGGCTCAGGAGCTCACAAACAGTCCTGGACACAGCAAATCCATATCTGGACAAGACCTGCCACAGGAAAGGGGGGAAACAAGCTTAGAATTTTTTTTTTCAGTAAAAGTGGAAATGGAGTAAGCTGGAACAGAAGTTAATTCAACATTAAGAATCTGAGTGGGTTGGCCTTCACAAATGTTCTCTATTAGATTGAATGAACTAATGACACTAGACTGGGAGGAGTGTCACAGATCAAATATACAGTATGGGCGGGCAACTGCAAAGCCACCAAGTTTAAGAACACCGCAACTGCAAAGCCACCAAGTATAAAGAACACCACAACACTAGGGAGGGTGGGTGGGAAAAATTAGCTGTAGCCACTAAATGAAAGTTTTAAACAGATCAAGGAGCAAGCAGACTCTAGAGAATGCTTTTAACTGTAAACAGATAATTATAGTAATGCACACTGTTACAGTTCCTAGCTGTAGAACACAGAAACCTCAAAAAAAAAAAATCAAAAATGCACAGAAAAGCTCGGATAGAGCACTCACAAAACAGAAAATACAACTCTCAGTATGAAAAAGCATTTTACAGTTAAGTAATTCAGTAAACATGCAATTAGAGTAATGAAACAGTATCTAGCAATGAAAAATACAGTTAAAACAGTACATAAATGCAGCGAAACAATAAAAAAGCTTTTTATGTGCTTAACTTCATCTTTTACTGTTTCTGTAGTCTTCTCCATACCATCCATCACTGAAAAATGAGTTACGTCCAGTCAGATTTTCCTGGATTACACAGTAAAGTAAATTAAGTAAACAAATTTTCCATTTGTACTTGCAGACATATTTGTTTTGGTGCAAGCTTGTGTCTAGTTGGAGTGTGTGTGTGTGTGTGTGTGTGTGTGTGTGTGTGTGTGTGTGTGTGTGTGTGTGTGTGTGTGTGTGTGTGTATTGAATATCTGGGGCCTGCTTTGTGATAAATGAAGTTCTTTTTATTATATAGACTTAAAGAACAAGTTTTTGTGACGAACAGAGAAGCCCCAGCCTATAAAACAGCTTCCCTAATCTTACTGTAGAAGACAATTTATTACATATGTAGACCGTCACATTTTACATTTACCTTTGGCACAGAAAAACATTGTTACCTTACCCATTTGACAATGTTCATTGCTAGGATGTTGTATCTTATTTCAGTAAGACTTTTCAGCTGTATCCTTTTTGCATTTCTATTTAATTTTTCAGCATCTACCCTTGATTTCTTAGCTTGAAATTTCTGACAGACTTCCATTTCTACAAGCCTATCTTCAGTATCTTGCTGTACTAATTTCTTTTGTGTTTCAAGCACACTGCAGTGATTTAACCAGCTTCCAAGGCAAATCAGAAAGGCTTCTTTATTTCTGGCATGGATCACATTGTTTCGATGTCTTAGATGAAGACTTTCACATTTAAACAGTAGGAATTGGTGACCACATTTTTCCACCACAGTGCTGCAACTCAGTACTGACAATTCAGCTTATTTCTGTTCATTCGGCACACTAATGTGGTAGGTTTGATTTTTTTACCAGTCTGCTTGGCCTTATACTCAGCTGAATTTATTTTTTTCAACATTTCAAAATGACTTTGCCACTTACCTAACAAAAATATATATATTTTCTGCTGATGCCACAAGTACCAAGACTTTGTCTGCTGGTTTGAATTCTTTCCTTGTAGCATTCTTATTGTATATCCTTTTCCACATTTCTTGAGCTTTTATTATATTCACTTTTACTAAGGGCATTACCACTTTGCCTTTTTTTGCACTTAGTGTAGTGCTTCATAAAACTTTTGAATTATGTTTTCTCTTTGTGAAGTTTATATATAAATATGTCAATGTTTCTGAGTCAGAATATAATAGATATGTGAGCTGATCTAAGTCTTATAAACCCTGCAAATAGATAAACCAAAAACAATGTGCTGTAATCTGCAAAATGAGTATTAATCAGTGGCATGAAAAATGTGTGAACTTATGATCATTTTCTTTTATAGCAAATAAAAAAGTAATATATAAAGTTTGTAACTAAATGAATGACATCTTATTGCTGGGAACACAGGAATTATACACAGGATGTGAAATGTGGGACAGACAAATGTCACAGGCAGTACTCTTTTTCTTTAGTGTGAATACCAGATCTGTGACTCTTCCTACATCAGAAAGCAAAAGTGCCATTAAAAAAATTCCGTAAGAAGATAGCCTTAGCCAATAGTTTGCAATGTGAAACACATTTCAACTGCATACATGGCTTCTGTAAGAAAAAGATGCACTCTGTAACTGAATGAACAATCAAAAAAAAAAAAGAGTGATCTGCTGAAAAGATAACTTGCAGCTTGGATTGACGTTTGAATTTGTTCTTAGCTTTCTGCTTGTGATATCTTCTGAAAACTCAAGTTTTTCTTTCTTGTAACCTATATGTTAAAAATGATTATCTTCTGTTACCCTGTACAGTTTAATATTTATCTCTATAGTAAAATGTTAACAGTACTGTGTTTTTCTTTTCTATGCAAAGTATTTTAATTTATTCACTTTTAATAAGTTTGTAGCAGAGCATATTATTTAATTTTTATTAATTGACAATAAGAATGTATTTACTAATTGGTGACAAATTCATTGGTGGTTATCAAAGCAGATCCAAGCACCACAGCCCGTCTACCACATTTTTTAGTGTAGCTGTCAGTGCTGAGATTCAACCCCTACCCACCAGGCAACACATTTGTAATAATAGTACGCAATGGTGTGGTTATTAGCCCCCCCCCAACATTCATGGGTTTTCACGTTTGTCTTCTTGGATCCCTGTAGCTGTATCAGGCAAATGTCTTTAATGCAGTTAAAAATGTGTAAACCCATTTGATGCTTGTGGCATCTCACTTGTTGCAAACAGCAAGCAAGATTAACAAGTGATCCTAATTCTTACCATCTGTTTCAATTACCTTTCATAACATGAATTTTGGTGTTTTATTGAACTTCTCTGTGATGTCCCTACTCTGGGACAGTAATCAAGGAGCCTGAATCCTCACCACTGACACTGGAGTGGGACATTCACTTGGAATACGAAGGGATACACTCAGTATTTCCAGATGCAGACTTCTCTGCATCAAGCACAGTTTCCCTCAGTAGCATACAGGGAACACAGTGAGACTGGGCTCTGGGCTCTTTTTGTCTCTCCCCAGGTCCCCAGTAAGGCTCCTTACTAGTACAGCTTCAGAGTTAAACCCTCAGCAGAGTTCCCAAGCCAAGTCCTCCATCACTCTCTCTGTGAAACTAGTTTTTCGTGTCTCTGCCCAAGTAGCTGACACACACACTCTTTGAGATTTAATTTTCACACACACACACACACACACACACACACACACACACACACACACACACACACACACACACACACACACCTGGGAAAGGCTGACACAGATTACTCGCTCTACCAATTTTGCCCAGAGTATAAGGTAGAGTCACTGTCACTAGCCAATTACTATGAGGCTCTTAAAAGTGTATCCAATTATACCAAGTGAGACTAATATTAATACAAATAGTAATGTTGACCAAACAGGCAGGCTTTCAGGAGTGGCCAGAGTTATCCCAAATAAGTATGTGCAAATACTATCAAAACTTAAATATTTTCTAAAAAGGACCAGCCTCAAAAAAAAAAAAAAAAAAAAACTCTTCTTGGCCCAGTGGACTTACCCGATCATCAAACTGAATTAAATAAATAATAGGCTGACCTCCTGGCTCCACTCTAGGTGCATTCAAGCAATAAATATAATAATGAATTCCTAATAGTTGCTTTAAAATTCTAATTCTCTAACATCTTTTTTACTATTTTTTTTTCAGATAAACAGATATGGAACCATTCCATTTTTAAGATATCATACCTCTTTATTTTGATGGATTCTTAAAGATATCATGCCTTCTGTCATGTCCTTAATTTCCTTATGTCTTTCCAGAATGCATGTCCAAGTAGCCATATTTTTTAATTATGATTTCTGTTCAGCCATTAATAAACAAACCCAAAAACGATGACTGATAAAAACGCAAGTAACAGCTTTAAAATTCTATACCACAATACTGATATCATTTCCTAAGCAAAACAGTTGCACATTGTAAACAGACTTAGCATGAGCAGCATGAAATTTCTCTTCCCTTGAAGCTCACAATTCCTTGAAAATGCACTTGAAATTAAATTCCTTGAAAAATGCAGCTTGATAGTTGGGGTAGGATTCATGCCCTTGTTTCCTGTAGCTAAGGTACAGGGATTGAGCCTAAGCAAATTACTAACCACCTGCTAACCCTAACTAGGGTATTTCACTGTTTCACTCACACACCTCAACAACTTAGTGCAGGAAATCTGGACAAAGCCTAAAGTAAATATGGACAGATTATAAATATTGCTCTCATGAACTTAGAAATGCTAGAATAACAGGATGTGTGTTAGTATGCATTTTTCTAATCTAAAGGATATGAAGTCTAAAACTCAAATGTCTGTCATTATTTAACAACTTCAGTCCTATTTATGAGGAACAGACAAAAATATGGGTCAAAAATCTGGACATTCTGCAAAAACCTAGACAGTTGAGGGGTATGCTACCTACCTCTTACACACATCCACACACACACCTCTTTCCCTCTTTCACACACACACACACACACACACACACACACACACACACACACACACACACACACACACACACACACGCCATGCCTTTCAACCTCTTAGCGCAAGAAATCTGCACAAAGTCTGTCATAATGGGGTCTATATTAAAATTGCGAAAGCCCATTTCAGCGAATACATAAACGTCGACAAATATTGCACGAACTGCATATACACCGAATGCCCTAAACCGTGAAATTCAAAATCTCGTACCGGCATAGTTGGCCAACCCCACCGCTCACTACATACTACCCACCCAAAGAAAATAAATAAACCGCATGCATACACTAACCGAAACCCTACACTAAACCTTACCTACATTACTTTGTATGCACTTACCTTAAACCGCACCCTAACCCTAAAGTCCGTAACTATCGCACACGTACTTTACGGAGCTTTACCGCAGAAGGGCCAACTATGCCGATTTGAGATTTTGAATTTCGCGGTTTAGGGTGTTCAGTGTATATGCGGTTCATGCAATATGTGTCAACGTTTACGCATTCACTGAAACAGGCTTTCACAATTTTAATATAGACCCTCATAATGGGAGGGACAAAGGCACACATTTTAAATATTGCTCTTATAAACTTAGAAAGTTGGTAGAATAACAGGATTTGTGTTAGAATGCATTTTCTGAAGGATATGAAGTCTGAAACTCAAATGTATGTCATTATTTAACATCTTTAATCCCTACATCATCCCAGTGATTTGTCAAAAAAAGATTTTTATGAGGAAAAGTCCAAAAATATAAGGCAAAAATGTGGTCATTCTGCTTAAATCTCTACCGCTTTTTATTCAAGCCTTGCTTAACAAAAAAAATATATATATACTTTCACGGTCTTTGAACAGTGTGCTCAGTTCTCGCTCCTGAATTGCTGGAACAAAATCATCTGGATCAGCTCTGCAGTACTGGTCTATTTCTGCTAGTAAATGATTAATAATGTTTATTAATAATTGGTAAAAGGGAGAGATCCACCCCCTTGCAACCAGCATAAATCCACCACTGTAACTGTCTTACATGGAGGGAACAGAACAGTTTGTTTAAATTTCCAACTGTCAGGTAGAAAACACAGGGCAAGCAAGCAGCTGCTCAGTCTCAGCTGCAAACATGGAAGTTATTACTTCCTCTAATGAAATTATGAAGCCTGCTACTTGAGAAAACATTATTACTACAATTAGTTATTCAGAATTTTAAAAAAGTGCTGCAAGTCCTCAGGATTCTTCACCCAAAGAGTTATTATCCACTCTGTTTACTAACAGCACAAGATTGCTGTACTAGTTTTTGTTGGATTGACAAACATGTAACAAAATATCAAAAAAAGATAATTTGCTGTGGTTGATAAAGCCAGCTATGAGTCAGGGGTTAAACACTACAGCCACCCTATCTGCCCTACAAGGTTTACTATCAAATGATTGAAAGTCACTTGCATAACAGTGGAAGTATCGAAATTCAAATGTGCGAATGGCATGTCTTGGATGTTTCAATGGTCGACCACTTAGAAATGCAAAAACCTAGTGTTTTCACCTTTAAGAATGTCGTTAACGTGGGTTCATCCATTTAACAGTGTCAGAAACCCCTGTGAGCGTACAAGGCAGTTGCCAAGTATAAACAGATTGTCAGTACCCTGATAATTGCAATCCACAGATCTAAAAACCATATGTGGAGTACCAGTAGTAAAGTAAGTAACTGTTGTACTAGGTAACTCATTAACAAATGTTATGTGCTAATACAACAGTTGATAATACTTTATCTTGTTTTGCTAGCATACTGTACAATGAATTCTGCTGACAGTCACAATACTATTCCCATCAAGGAGGGATCATTATATAGTATGGTACTAATGTAAAAAGGAAAAAAATGTTAAATGTCGACAGCTATCAATATTATTTGGAAAAGTATAGAGAAACTAAGCAATACTGGTGTTCCACTAGGAAAGGGAAATATATGTGTAAAAGGCATTGCGTTAGTGAAACAGTTGATGATGGGGAGCAGTTGTTGAAAACTATCTCACTGAAAGAGTTAACCCTAGAAATGTTGCCACTTAAGAGGGTTTATTTATTATACATCATGATGATTCATCTCACATAACACCACCTGCTGTAATAGTAACAACTGAGTCAAATATGTGTATTATGTGTGATTGTGAAGTGATATTAGTGGATGGCACTTTTCCACTGAGCACTCGAGAGTGTAAGCAAGTCTGTACCATACACTGCAAGGGAGTCTCAAGGGAAAGTAATTCCTGTTGTTTATGGTTTATTATGTTCAAGGACAGAAGACACTTATGATTACTTCTGGAAATTAGTACTAGAGCTCTGTACATTCCACGGATTGTTATTGAAACCTGCTATGGTCCTTAGTGATTTTGAAAAGGGCGCATTCAATAGCATAATGTGAAATTTACCAGATTCAAGTGCTAAAGGCTGTTAGTTTCATTTTTGTCATATCATTTGGAGACAATTACAGAAACTACATCTTACTGTACAGTTTGGGAATGATATGCATTTTGCCATGTTGTGTAAGCAGATTTCGGCATTAGCGTTCATAACACCTGATAATGTTTTGCCTACATTTAATTAAATAGAAAAGGATATGCCAGAATTTGGTAAAGCTCTGTGTGACTTCTTTAAACACAATTTACTAGGCAGACCTCGTAGGTATGGAATAAGGAGTGTCACAACAGAGCATATTATACAATTCCTCCCCTAAAACGTGCACGCTGATTGGCCAGCCCAACCAGCGTGCCCGTTGTAAATCCCTCAATATACTAACGGAAAAAGGTCCGGTCGCCCGGACTTTTTCCGTTAGTATACTATCTCGCTATGTTAAAAGAGTTTAACATAGCGACACAGGTTTAAAAAAAGCAACGGAGATCTCTGTTGCTTTTTTTAAAGCTGTCTCGCTATGTTAAACTCCTTTAACATAGCGACACAGTGTGTAAAAAGCAATGGAGATCTTGCGATCTCCGTTGCTTTTTTTTTTAAAGCTGTCTCGCTATATTAAATGGGTTTAACATAGCGAGGCAGCTTTAAAATAAGCAACAAAGATATCCGTTGCTTATTTTAAAGCTGTCTCGCTATGTTAAACCCATTTAACATAGCGAGACAGTTTTTTTAAAAAAAAAAGCAACGGAGATCGCAAGATCTCCGTTGCTTTTTACTGTTTCGCTATGTTAAATGGGTTTAACATAGCGAGACAGCTTTACAATAACACGGAGATCTCCGTTGCTTATTTTAAAGCTGTCTCGCTATGTTAAACCCATTTAACATAGCGAAACAGTAAAAAAAAGCAACGGAGATCTTGCGTTCTCTGTTGATTTGCCCACAGCTCTGATGTACTGCGTAGACATGCGCAGTACATCAGAACTGCCGCAGAATACCAGACAGCTGCGGAAGGGCAGTAAAGAGGCATTATACAATGCCATTATTTAAGAAAAGTAATTATTTCTTTTCTTAAATAATATCATTGTATAATAGCAATAACCCACTTCTGGGTGTGGGTAATGCTGGATTTACCCACGGTTGGCTTTGTTTGGTCCCTCGGGACCAAACCACGCCAACCGTGGGTAAATCCAGCATTACCCACACCCAGGCGTGGGTTATTGCTATATTATACCACCACTATTTGATCTTAGATTTTGGAATCAGTCTGAAACAGGCACAATTGGTTATCCCCACAGTCAGAATAGTGTTGAGGGATGGCACAGGCATCTAAGAAGTCTCTTGGGTAAAAAGGAACTATTCCTCAATGATGTGTTGCATGCCGTACATCTAGAATAAAATCACACTGAGGATCTAAAAACTAGAGCTCTCAGTTGCCTGCCATCCTCAACAAAATAACATTGCTTGGTTGATCGTGAATTGTTTTTTATGAAATTGTTAAGTAGAAGAGATGAGCTTAATCCATGCGGCTTTGTGCAGTTGGTAGCAAAGCACTGCATATTCTAATTGCTGGAATTGCACGACGAGTGTGTAGGGTTAACACCTGTCCCTCTTTGCGAGGGAGAGTCCCACTTTGGACAGTTGTATCCTGCAAAAAAAACTAAAAAATGTCCTGAGATTTTAAGACAAAATATATTTCTTAAATTTTCTTTAATAGTTGCACAAAACTGTTATTTTTGTATATAAAACACATAAATATTATATCAAATAGCAAAGCAACTCAAATGCTACAAAAATAATCTTTTATTTTGGCAAAAAAAGTGAAGTTCTGACCTTTGCACTGACCATGTTGTTGTTTGTCCTGCAAAATCTCACATTTCTACAAAAAATGTCCTACTTTGACCATTTCAAAAGGTGGCAACCAAGTGTGTCTTTAATGTTGGAATCAAGAATGTCGCACAAATTGCACATTTTGCTAGATCCATAATGTCCTATTCCACATCTACCTTTTCCAGAAGTATAGCACATGTGGATATATTTAGAACAATAATGTCACTATAAATTATGGACTCCACTATCATCTGGTTGATATTGATTGCAAACAACACCAAAAGTACGATAGCAGTATGAAAAAAAAACATGGTTTACAGTGCACAGTCCTTTAACCAGGAAGTTATGGGTTATATTGGTTGCAAAACACATAACCCTAAGAGCACGATAGAATTATTAAAAAAAAAAACATGGTTTACACTGAATTGTCCTTTAACCAGGAAGTTACAGGTTGCCTACATGTTCGACATTTGGCATTATCATCGCATGCATGGAGTCGGCATTTTTGTTTCAAACGTGATTGCGTTAATATGCAAGCAGTCAATTAAATTAGTCACAAACGTGAACGTTCACATATTTCAATGTCGTGTATTTGATAGTAAACCACCCTACATATAAAATATAAAGTGTATTTATTGTTATCAACTTGTTTAGTTAATCATAATTTACAAAGTTCCGATATAATGGGGGGATTAAAGTACAGGATACTTGATGAGTTTGCAAAGCTGATTGAATACAGTCAAGACTATTAGGATTACTGGCAAGTTTATTAAAAAAATACAATGCACCTTGCGCCTCCACCTACAAGAACAAAAACATTTTTTTAATGGGAAAGCATAATATTGCGTGACTACAATAAATTTTGATAATGACAAACCCTACAATGCAAAGTCCATCTGTTGTTTTCTGAACGCTGTTTACGCAACCCCCAAAACTGAACATCATACAATGCTAATATTCCTTTGTTTCCTATTTGTTTGGAAGCAAGTTACAAACAAAAATATATTATTATATCCAACTCTTGCTGAACCTTGTCTACTACTATTGTTGTATGACTTAGCGCTACACTCCAGCTGATTGTTATCTTCCGATACTTGGGAATCAAATCAACTGCCATCCTGCCTCAAACTGGGTTACATCACAATGGAATGTACCAAGTTTTCTTCTGCTGTCCATTGTACTGGCTGGTGCAAGGAGATGTATTTTCTCTCAGGAGAGGGTTACCCCACAAAATAGTTTGTCCTGTTAGTGTTACCAAAGAAGAATAGTTTACATGGGCGTTAACTTATTAGCGTGGATTCAGCTGTACAGACAAAGCATTGGTACCTAGGTTCAAAAGTGTCATTCAGTTTATAGAATAACAGCTTCTACATAAACATGAATTTACCGCAGGGTACGAAGTCAGAAACACAAATGCCTGTAAATATTGCCCAACTATAGTTCTTTAGCATTCAACGTTAATTTGCTTAAAAAGCATAGTTTAATGATAAAAGGACCTGGGAAAATGGGCAAAAATCATGGGCATTCTGCAAAAGTCATCAAATTTAAAAAGCATGGTTGAAAAACATTGTATTCAATGCAAACACCACAACGGGACCATTCAGCAAGTATAAGTGAAACTGCCTGTTAGGGATACAGTTCAATGCATCTGAACGTAAATAGCAAATAATTTAAAAAATACGCTTAACCAACATAACAAATGTGAGAAAGTTCATAGACAGGAACACAAAATTAAAGGGCAGTTGGGTTAGGAGCCAAAGCAGGCTTGGAACTGAAGCTATACAGGATGTTTCCAAGTTAACTGACACTGTGGGTGGGAATTTGAGTGACGTTTTCGAGTGGGTGTTACTTTGCTTTGCTTTAGAGTGGACCCGAATTTTAAACATTGGGATTGTCCCTTTAAAGATTGTACTGCATTTTATTTTTCTGTGTATTTAATTGTTTCATTTGTCTGTGTCTCTCTGTAGTTATTTAGTTTTCTATTTAATTGTTTCAAAGAATACTGCAGTCTCTTTTTGTCTCCACAGTTAGTTTCCCAACTGCCCTACCTGTTTTTGTTCTGGTATTAATCTTGGTGGCTTTGAAATTGCCCGCCCCTCCTGTAAATTTGTGTTTGTACACTCCTCCTGTGCCTATCTCATTTGATCACTCAACCGAGTACAGTGAGATCATATTTTGACTTCAAACACTCCTACCAGTCCCATCTGTTCAGCTCTAGTCCAGTCTAGTGTCACTAGCTCATTCTACCTAACACAGAGAGAACATTTGTGAAGGGCAGGCCACTTAGGTCCTTAATTTTGAATTATCTTCGTCATTCTCCCTTTCCACTTTCCAAAAAAAAAAATTTCTAAGCTTGTTTCCTGCCTTTCCTGTAACTAGTTTATTCCAGATACAGATTTCCTGTAACCAGAACTGTTTGTAAGCTTATGAGCCCCTAAAGCCTCTCTCTATTGGAGAGAAGCCTTCTAGCTTATCAGTGGGAGTGGTAAGCACTAGGTAGCCTGTCTAGCACAAGAGTGGTTTCTGGTCCAGAAATTGTAGTTTATTGGCTGTTTGGCAGTTTTTCCATCTCTTTCAACTTTCTGGTTTAAAAGTCCGCGTTTGCGCTTGTTTGCAAACTTTCCTATAACTAGTGTAGTCCAGATACAGATTTGCTGTATCCAGGACTGTTTCTTTTTTCTTTTTGTTTTTTTTTTTTGTTTGTTTTTTTTTGACATCTAGCATTGAGTAGCATTACCCTCAGATTTTGCTTGCTTGTACCGGTTACAGTGGTGAATTTATCATTTGAATCTTGCCTAAAAAGGCACTATAGGTCTGCCAAGAGCATTAGCTAGTATCCGGAATCCCAAGGGCGACAGGTGCAGGCCATCTCTGGCAAAGCATCATGATCTGTCGATCATGTCATTCCAGGCAGACAGATAACTGTATCTGTCTCTGTGGGAGACTACAAATTCACCCCTTGGGTGGCACCCTTGTCCCTCAGGAACAGGGGTTGCCGCTTTTGATCACAGACCCCCCCTTCTGTTCATAAATTAATTTTGCGAACTACTCAAAAAAGGACAAATGCTAAATAAATCAAAAGGTGCTTCAACAGTATATTAATTTAAGGGTGTGCACACTTATGCAACCAGCTTATTGTACGTTTTTTATTTTTTATATTTTTTCCCCTAACAGATTTTTTTTTTCAATTGAATTGTACAGGTTAATAGGTCACATTAAAGGTGGGAATAGTTTTGAAATTATTTATCGTGGTCTCATTTTTTATATCACAAAAACCTGGCATTTTAGTAGGGGTGTGTACACTTTTTATATCGTATGTGTGTGTGTATATGTATGTCTGCTCTTTCATGTATATTTGCTTGACTGTATATATGGAAACAAACATTTATATACTCTTATTCAGTTGTGAAATATCTTGCAATGCTCTACCAGGTTCTTATTTACTCTCACTGTGTATTTTATACATTTGTATTTTCAACCAAAAGGGGTAATATCCTGTTATTGTATACTAACTGCTGTAAAGTCTACAATCTGTGTTGTACTACTCTGTAACGTCTCTTTTGTAAATTTTTCTTCTCTCTGTAAACTTAGAGTTTTTCTCCCCAGGACTCTGCTGAAAATGGACACTTGTTTTCCAGTCAGACTATCCTGGCAAACAAATGTTAAATAAATAAAGGCCCAAAGAAGCAACTGGACTGATATTCCACAGTGAAAGGGCACAGTGTGTGTATGCTCCAAATCTAGTTATGGAAAAGCAACCAAGACCTTTATTAGTACAGATGCAAACCTACTAGCTTAAAGAGTTTATTCTGACAAAACTGTGGCAAAAGGGCAAAGTATTAAAAGTTAGAGACAGTAAAGTGTGGAAAATGATTTTTCACTGAGCTCCAGGAGAAGAGAACTAAATTTGTTCCAGTAATCAGAGAATGTGGAGAGGCAGGTGGATTCAGGCCTATCCAGCTGTCTTCAAAATGTTTTTTTCCTGCAGGATGAAGGTCATTTTTTTATGCAGAACAGGCTAAGAAGGAAATGCAAAAGCATTTTTAAGAAAAAAATGAGCCATCAAATAGATAAAGAACACAGAGGGACGTTGCCATTGAAACATTTTCAGTCTTCCAAAGGAGAATCTTTGAGAGAGAAAAGCACAGGAGTTGAGCTGATGAATTTGGGAGTATCATGGAATCTGGAGTTGGGAGATGGAGATGAACAAAAAGTGAGATTGCAAAGCACCAATTAGTTGTCTATAAATAAATGGAAAGTGTAGACATTTGTTGACTTTGTTAAACTTGTGAGGGAGTTAAAAGCATTTTCCTTATTTTATATCATCATGTTTGGAAGAACGCTGAGGGGATGAAGACAGAAAAAGTTACCTGTAAGTAAAACATTTTCTTTTCTTAGCAATATTTCTGTGAAACTCTTCACAGTATAAATTGCATATTGTGCAGTAAATTTTCCACACTATACTGTCTCGAAATTTTAATACTTTGTATGTGATAAAGTTATTAAAGTAAACAGATACCTTTTGTTCTTTTCCTCTTCTCTTTCTTATTTTTGGTATTAAGAAATGTAGGCATTACAGTGCAAAAAAGAAGAAAAGCTAGACAAAAGCATGTCTAACTTAATAGACTGTAATCTTTGTTCGTTTATGTGGGGGATGGGGTATAAAAGTTCACAGATGATAATATATGGAGAGTTGATATGTTTTCTTTTGCTTTTGCACTGGTAAATGTCTGGATTAAGACCATTGGGTTAATCTAATATAATTTTAAGTGGAAACAAACAAACTACATAATATAATGAACATTTTCCTTTCGCAGTAAATATTTTAGCTTGTCTTTCAGGCTGCAACAGAGGGCTACATTTTTCTGTTTTCTCTTACTTTTATACAGAGTCATGCTGATAATAGGACAATAAAAGAGAGAACACTGGTTTCATCAAGGCTAAAATTTAATGATGTCTGAAAGTATGTAAGCAGTTTTCATATATGGAAGGAGAGTAAAGATAAGCAAAGAACAGACACCAATTTGTCTAAGTAGAAACACAGGCAATACCGTGTTTTAGCATGGATAACCTCAATTTCAGTTTAAGTAGGGCCTTAGCAGTTAGCAGCTATTTATCTGGTAGAAATGTAGCTATTAGGAAGGGTAAACTTCCATTATTTGCAGATGTACATAGGTGTGTGTGTTTGTGTTAAAGGGTCAGACCCAGAGTTTTTTTGTTTTGATTCTGTCTTTGTTTACATTTTCAGTCTACCCTTCTGGGCATGTCCCAGCTTTTGACTGTGTATGTGTGTGTGTGTGTGTGTGTGTGTGTGTGGGGGGGGTTACAAGATGTTTCAAAGGTCTTGGTCAGATTCCATGTCATGTTGTAGTTGCGCTCACAACAGCCTTCTGAGTCATTAATTAGTTTCACTCATGCTTTTATCCTCAGAGAAAAGCAGCCTTTCAGGAATGTAAAGACCTGCCTTGCAGGAAAACTTATGAATAATGCAAAGCTAAAATAATAAAAGTTTTCAGCTCATTTGATGTCATATTTTATTTTGCACTGATTTCTGAATGTTAGCTAAGTGCTTGGCTACCACTAGCTCTGTAGAAAACATTTGAACAATGTAACTTCAAACAGTAGAAGAACAGTGTTCTTTTTTTTCATGCTTTATTGTTTCTCATTTCTTAAAGGGACAATCCCAGGTATTTTTTGTTTTGATTCTGGTCTTTGTTTACATTTTCAGTCTGGCTTTCTGGGCATGTCCCAACTTTGGCTGCAGGGGTTGGGGGAGGGTACTTACAGGAAGCTTCAGAGGTGTTAGGCAGATTCCTTCTCAAATTGCACTTGTACTCGCAACAGCTCTCACTGAGTCATTCATTAGTTTCAACTATCCTTTTATCCACAGAGAAACTAGCTTTTCAGGAATGTTATGACTTGACTTGCTAATACCTTGCAGGAAAGCATCTAAGCGATTGTTGAGTCTTTCGGCTTTTCCCGGTTAGGGGTCGCCACAGCGGAACTCCGGTCTGCTAATGATTGGCAGTGGATGTTTATGTGCCGAGTTGCCAGCCCTGACACACAACCTTCAACGAAGGTACGCCCATTCATGCATGTCTCCACACAGAAGACGCTCTAGCTGAGAATCGAACAGGACAATGTCTTAGTGTGAGGCGACAACGCTACCACAGCACCACCACCACAGTCTAAGCAATGCAAAGTTAAAACATTGGTAAATAGAATTTTCTGTTAATTTCATTTCTTATTTTATTTTTGTTATGATTTCTGAATGCTAGCTAAGTGCAATTATTTTATGACACCAATGGCCTAGCTTCTGTAGAAAGCATCTGAAAGATGCAAGTTTCAAACAGCAGTAGAAACAGTCTTGTTTCTTTTTTTGTATTCAAACAGATCTCTGAATAGTAGCCAAGTGTGATGGTTTTCTTGCCTGCTAATAGTTCTGTAAAAAGCCATATGTCTGATTCAGGGTTCAAACATGAGTGGACAGTCTTCGGTTCCTTTGGTTTTATAGTCTACATTGCTCATATAAACTTAGAAAGCTGCTAGAATAACACAGTTTGCATTATCATGCATTTTCTGAAGGATAAGAAGTCTGAGCTCAAATATATGTCATTATTCAGCAACTTTCATCTTCACTAATGTGGAGGAAAACCACAAATTCTGAGGAACAGAACAAAAATATCAGATGAAAATCTGAGAATTCTGCAAAATTCTGGACAGTTGAGAGGTCCATTCCATTAATTTCATATTTTATTTTGTGCTGTTCTCATGTATCTCCTACTATACATACTACATGCTGCATGTTGGTGACTTGTCTGCAGATATGCTCTGAAGCAGTTTTCTTTCTCTTTTTACCTTACAACTGTACGGATTTGTACTTGATTCCACTGTTATCTGTAGAAAAGTAACTGAAATGATACAGTGTGGGTTTTTTGTCATCATTCTGTCTGTATTGCCTGATGAGTGGCTAATTCCCTGTCTGACAATCCTTAGTCCTACGTGACACTTTTCAAACTGTTGTTGCCGTTCCAAGTTACTCACATAAAGGCAACATCAGAGCAGTGACACAACTGTATCCTACCCTCTTCACTACCTCATTCTCTAATACCTTGCCCTTCATGGCAAATCAGCACAAGATAGATAATTGTCCTTGCATGTGTGTTGTGTCCTGACTTCATATGCTGCTTTTGCACAATTATATACAGTGTCACTGTAGGGCTGCCACATCTCCACATGGCCAAAGTGGGATTTTTGTATGAAAATGTGAGATTTTGTAGGACAAACGACACCTACAACCAGTACAAAGGACTGGACTTTAGTTTATTGCCAAAATAAAAACTTATATTTTTAGAATTTGATTTATACTGTTTCATATAATATTTAAGTGTTTCAAAGACACAATAATGTATTTATATATGTATTTAAGGAAATGTAGGAAACATTTTTGTCCAAAAATTCTCATCAATTTCCTGAGGGATCAGTAAAGTATTTCTAATTCTGATATCTGACATTTTTTAAGTTTTTTTCACAGGACACAACTGCCCAGGCAGTGGCTGTCCTGCATAAAGTAGGATATGTGAGAATGGTATGTTATTGACATTACTGAAGACACGCAGCACACACTGGAAAGTGGTTCTGTACAATCATGATGGTCAGTGCTGCAACATATAACCATTCCTTAATACTGTACTACCTGTCATCTAGATCAGAAATTCTCTTTGCAAAACAATGGTTACGTTCTCACTTGGTTATAGGGGGATATTAAATACAAGGGTACCTCCATCTGTCTTTTGACATTACTGAGATTATATAACATTATATTTTTTAATCAAATGTCGGTTGTTGTGTCTTTCGGCTTTTCCCGGTTAGGGGGCTGCCACAGCGGAACTCCGGTCCACTAATGATGATTGGCAGTTGATTTTCACGTGCCAAGTTGCCAGCCCTGACGCACAACCTTCAACGAAGGTACGCCCATTCATGCATGTCTCCATGCAGAAGACGCCCTAGCTGAGAATCGAACCAGACAGCGTCTTACTGTGAGGCGACATGTCAGTAAATACATGAATAAATAATAAATGTGGAATAAAATCAAAAGTAGTCCCACCAATACACTGGATAAACGTTCTCGCTCGTAAAGGAATAAAACTGTAGACATAAAATAAAATGAGCAGGAACGAAGCAAGGTCTTCTTTCTTCAAACAGAATTTATTGCCAAATAAAAAAACGGTCAAGATAAGCGCTTTCACTCAACAGAGCTTCATCAGATCAACGTTACACACACCAGTTAAACCAATAACATTAAAAGCATTTTCAAAATCCAAGTATCCTATCACAGGCTGTACTTAATTTAAATTAATGGACTGCATATTATGCTATTAAAGTGACAACAGTATATATATGAAACAAAACAAGAATATATGTTAAAAACAAAATAAATACATATAATAAATCCAAAAGTAGGGGTACAAGAAATCATAGTGTAGGCGATTATCTCTCTATGTGGACAAAAACAAAAAAACTACTAAGATAGGGGAATAGAGTAGCTACAATAAACTACAAAAGGAGAATTGAGGTAAAGTAACAAATATCTCATCAAAAAGAGAAATATATGTGTGTGAATCAAAAAATACTAAAAGCAGAATAGAGGTTAAAGCTAGAACTTAGTGTTCCTACGTTTCTTGAGCATCGGTTTAATAGAGGCTCTTTCATTAAGGCCAAGTCCTCTATCTGCCCTCAGCCTAACAATCCACTGACTTTCCTTGCTCTCAGTATGGTTTCTAATATCTCCTCCCCTGACATTGGGGGTAATGGCTTCTAGAGCCCTAAACTTAAACATATGTTCATCACCTAACTTGGAAATATGTTTGGCTAACGCATTATGTTCAGACTTCTTCTTTATGTGGTACAGATGTTCTCTGATCCTTTCTCTGAACTGTCTATTAGTTTTCCCTACATAAAATGAACTACACTTCTGGCACACTGCCAGGTAAACTATATTAGTAGTCCTACAATGGGCATATACTTTTGTCTCAAATCTTTGATGTAGGTCCGGATGCCAGAAAACTTTATTGGAATCTATAAAAACACAATAATTACAGTGTCCACATGGTTCTGTAAAGCCAACATTTTCCATGTTCCCCCTATTCCTTGGATAACACAACAATCTCCTAAGATTGTATTTATTCTTAAAAGTAAACTTAGGTTCCTCACCTACAATATGTCGCAGTTCTTCATCTACACATAAAATGGGCCAATGCTTCTGTAGAATATTTCTAAGTGCATCATGGTCTGATGTATATGGAGTAATAACCTTCACATTAGATATACCCCTTGATAATCTGACATTTTTTAAGTTTTTTTTCACAGGACACAACTGCCCAGGCAGTGGCTGTCCTGCATAAAGTAGGATATGTGAGAATGGTATGTTATTGACATTACTGAAGACACGCAGCACACACTGGAAAGTGGTTCTGTACAATCATGATGGTCAGTGCTGCAATATATAACCATTCCTTAATACTGTACTACCTGTCATCTAGATCAGAAATTCTCTTTGCAAAACAATGGTTACGTTCTCACTTGGTTATAGGGGGATATTAAATACAAGGGTACCTCCATCTGTCTTTTGACATTACTGAGATTATATAACATTATATTTTTTAATCAAATGTCAGTTGTTGTGTCTTTCGGCTTTTCCCAGTTAGGGGGCTGCCACAGCGGAACTCCGGTCCACTAATGATTGGCAGTTGATTTTCACGTGCTAAGTTGCCAGCCCTGATGCACAACCTTCAACGAAGGTACGCCCATTCACGCATGTCTCCACGCAGAAGACGCCCTAGCTGAGAATCGAACCGGACAGCGTCTTACTGTGAGGCGACATGTCAGTAAATACATAAATAAATAATAAATGTACTTGAGACCATGCAGCTGTGTTCTAATATGCATGCTATTCCTGATTGTACTGTGTTGTGCTTTTCTTCCTTTTGATGGTCACTCTCTGCTTCAAAAGAATTGTCGTCTGCTTCATCACCTTGTAAGTTATGTCTAGCATTGTTTTTTTTTTTTTGGCTATACCCAATAGCTATCTAGACCACTATATATCCATTTCTAAGCCATTTGTTCTTGTTTTGGCATGATAAAAAGGACATCCTACACTGTCACATGCCAACCAACAGTTTTCAGTTCAAACTGTGCAGCCCCACTGCATTTCTTGGGTGCCTGCCACAGGGACACCTTTAAATGATCTTTTAGTGTTACCCCAATAAAGTGAATTACATACTGGGGTGACAAACTGGGACTCTGCTCCAATCAAATTAAGTAATTTATGTCAAACAGCAGCAATTAGCTGCACTTTGAGATCTCTTAAATCTCAAAGTTCTGCATGTCTGCTGTTTTTAATTTCTCCAAATCTTTTGGGTTTCTAATGCCATGATGGGAAAGGACCCCATTCCTAAGTCAAAGTATGATTAAAGTTCATGAAATTAGTATTGTTTCACTCTTTGTTGTTAGCCAAAAGTGCTCTTCACAGCACCCGCAATGTGCCCAGTAATGACTGCTTCTGCAATTTGTACGGTGTTACATGAATTGGTAACATATCTAAGTATGATTGTAGATTCTTTGTTATAAGTCCAGTTGCTCCTACTACTATTGGAACTGTCTGGGTATCTTTCTTCCACATGGCTCTCGTTTCTGCCTGCAGATCAAGATATTTCATGACTTTGTGTCTCTCCGTACGCAAGACACTGTAGTCACTAGGTGTGGCAATTTCAATGATCAATGCTACTTTTGTCTTCTTTTCTTGGATCACTCTATCTGGTTTTCTAGCATCTGTCTTTTGAACAAATAAAAAAATGAGGGTTATGCTACTCAGTGCAAGGAGCTTAAATCTCAAAATGCATGTGCTCGAAGCACTTCTCAGTATGGAGAACATTGACATCTGTGCAGTAACTGAAACCTGGTTCAAGGCTCTAGAGAGCACCCCAGCACTACCGGGCTACAACTCATACCACACATTTCGGTCACAGAACATGGACCGAAACACAAAAGGAGGGGGTATATCCATATTCCTTAAGGATACCTACACCTCCAGGTTAGTGGCGCAGCATGATACCTCTGAGATCATCCATGTGCAACTAACATTGGGCAAATCTGCAATGCAAATTGTGGCCTGCTACAGATTTACCCTCCATGACCCAGGACCACCACTCCACCTTTCTGGAGACACTGGGAAACATGAAGGTCCTACCGAACAGCCTGATACTGGGCAATTTTAATTACCCTACCATTAACAGGGAAAACTACTTGAGCACAAATTCCCAGGCCCAGCTCTTCCTGGAATTTATCAACTGAAATGCCCTGGATCAGCTGGTAAACTCCCCTTCCAGAGGTGAAAACATATTGGACCTGGTCATCACATCGAAGGTCAACCTGTCACTCATTAGATCAGACCATAAACTAATCACTCTGGATGTCCACACCCCACCACCAACCCCAACCAAGGAAACCACAGTGAAAAACTTTTCTAAAGCAAACTTCACCTTACTTAAGACAGAGGTGGTAAGTTTCACAGCCCCCACGCTAAAGTATAACGCTACCCAAGATGCAGAAACCTTTACAAATGCACTCTATGAGCACCTACAAGGATGCATGGATTGTGCCAACCCTAGCAAAACCAAGACTCACTCCCCTAAGAGAAGGAAACCAGTCTGGTGGACCCCTGCCATAAACTGGCTATACAATAGAAGGAGGAAACTAGTTCAGAAAAAAAGCAAATCCCAAGAAGGAAAGATCAGTATCAGTAAGAAACTAAATTCCCTCATAAAATCATCCAAGGCTAACTTTGAAAGAAAAATAGTCAAGGATTCGAAAGATAACCACAAAGCCTTCTTTAGCTATGTCAAGAATCTAAGTAGCAACTCGCAGATATGCTCTGAGCTAGTGCAAAATAGAACAAAATATACTGAACCTACTGATATTGCAATCATCCTGGCAGATCGATTCAGTGCAAACTTCACCCCCCTCTCGCCCCCAAAAGGGCCCACAACAATACCAGAAAAGTGTAGTGTCCTGGAAATCACAGACGCACAGGTGAGAACAGCTTAAAAAGCCAAAAACACAGCATCAGTGGGGCCAAATGGTGTCTTAGGCTGTGTCTTGCACGAACTAACCCCCCACCTAAACACGCTGTTCAGCCTCAGCCTCTACACAGGCTATGTGTCCATAGAATGGTGGACAGCAATGGTTATTCCACTCCACAAAGGAGGGGCCACAACTGACCCTGATAACTATTGCTCCATAACCCTGATGAGCCTGGTCTGCAAGGCTATGGAGCGCATCATCATGGAACTCATTAACAAAGACATCGGGAACCTCCAAACACTTGACCCAACCCAGTTTGGCTTTGATAAGGGCAGATCATGCCTACTAAACCTGGTTGACTTCTTCGAGACAGTCACCAAGGCCATAGACAAGGGAAAGGTGGTTCACACAACCTACCTTGACCTCGCCAAGGCTTTCCACACCATTCCCCACTTGGGTATTATAGAAAAACTCACCAGCCTGAACATAAACCCCTACATCGCAAGATGGGTTGACAACTGGCTTACAGACAGAACTCACATGGTAAGAATAGTGGGCTCCAGATCTAACTCTAAACCAGTCACTTGGTGTCCTGCAAGGCTCGGTCCTGGGACCCCTACTGTTCAGCATATACTTCTCAGAAGTACAGGCAAACACAGGAGGACTATGGCTAACCAAGTTCGCCGATGACTGCAAACTGGGAGCCATAAATGACTCTCCGGCTGACACGGACATCCTCCAAGAGAGCCTTACTGAGACAGACACCTGGTGTCAAAGTCGTGGCTTCAAGCTAAATGCCAAAAAATGCACAGTCATCCCATTTGAGAAAAACAAAACACCCACGAATTACCACACAGGTGGTAGCCCCCTTAATACAGAACAGGTAATAAAAGATCTGGGGACCTCCTTTGATGATCATATTGCCAAAGTAAGTAGGAAATCCTTCTATGTAGACCATCTAATTACTAAAGGGTTCACATCTAGAAATAAAGAGGTTATAGTGCCCCTCTACTCATCACTCATCAGACCCATCATAGAGTACAATGCCCCATTTGGGATGTACCTCACAAGACACTTCCAACAGCTGGAAAGACCACAAAAGTACCTCACCAAGAGGATTACTGGCCTCAAGCATATGTCCTATGCATCTTGACTGAAAAAACTCCAGTTGTACTCAGTGGCATATCGCCTACCCAGAGGTGATCTCTGCCGGACTTACAAAGCCATGTCCAACTCAGAATTGATGGACATGCTCCACCTAAAGAAATCCAAGTCACTGTGAGCCACGCGCTCTAGTGAGCTAAACCTCACCACAACAATAAATAGAACATCACCTCTGAGTAGGCGATATGCAATGGAGTAGAGCTGGAGTTTTTTGAGACGGTCTGCATAGGGCATCTATTTGAGGCCAGTGATCCTTTTTGTGAGGTATTTCTGCAGCCTTTCTAGTTGTTGTAGATGCCTTTTGAGGTACATACCAAATGGGGAGTTGTACTCTATAATAGGTCTAATGAGGGATGAGTAGAGAGGAACGATGACCTCCTTTTTTTCTGGATGAGAAACCTTTTATGATGAGGTGTGCCACATAGAAGGATTTCTTGACTACTGTGGCAATGTGGTTTTCAAAGGAGAGACTACTGTCCACCTGTGTCCCTAGGTCTCTTATCACACATTTGGTGTTAAGTGTACTACTGCCTATCTGGTAGTTCATGGGCACAGAGTTTTTCCCAAAGGGGATGACAATGCACTTTTTGGCATTGAGCTTGAGGCCATGGCTTTGACACCAGGCATCCGTCTCAGTGAGGCCCTTTTGTAGAATGTTCACATCATTAGGGGATTCAATAATGGCACCTAGTTTGCAGTCATCTGCGAACTTTGTTAGCCATAGACCCTCTGTGTTAGCCTAAACTTCAGAGAAGTAGATGCCAAACAGGAGAGGACCCAGGACTGAACCCTGTGGTACTGCAGTTATCACTGGTCTGGAGTCAGATTTGGAGTTAGCTACTTTCACGGTGTGGGTTCTGTCAGTGAGCCAGACCAGTTGGCAAGCCATTGCGTGACATAGGGGTTTATGCCTAGTTTAGTGAGTGTATATATGATTTCAGTATGGATGGTGTTGAATGCCTTGGCGAGGTCTAGATAAACTTTGTGAACCACCTTACCCTCGTCTACGGCTCTGGTGACTGCTTCAAAGAAGTCAATCAAGTTTAGGAGACATGATCTACCTTTCACAAACCCAGACTGGGTGGGGACCAGAGTTTGAAGGTTATCTATGTGTTTGTTTATAAGTTCCATGATGATACACTCCATGGCCTTGCCGATCAGGCTAATGGGGCGGTAGTTCCTAGGGTCCATGGTGGCTCACCCTTTGTGGAGTGGGATAACTGCAGCTGTGTGCCATTCTTAAGGCACAAAGCCTGAAGTGAGGCTATGACTGAACATGGAACTTAGGTGAGGTGCCAGTACGTTTTGTAGTTCCTACAAAACACAGCCTGGGATGTTGTCTGGTCCCATGGATGCTGTATTCTTGGCTTTGGGGAGTGCATTTTTTACATGTGCGGCCGTGATTATCGGGACGTTGCATTCTTCCGGTATTGAGATGAACCCTTTAGGGGGTGAGAGGAGGGGTAAAGTTAGCACTGAACCTATCTGCCAGGATGTTGGCAATAGCAGTTTATTCTGTATATTTAGTTCCATTGTGCTGTAACTCAGAGCAGATCTGAGTGTTGCCACTGAGATTCTTGACATAACTGTAGAATGCCTTGTGGTTGTCTTTAGAATCTGTGGCGATTTTGTTTTCGTAACTAGCTTTGGAGGATTTTATGAGGGATCTCAGCTTCTTACTGAGGCTGACAAGGGGGGTTTTCCAAACATGGGACTTTACTCTTTTTTTTTGCAACAGTTTCTTCCTTCTGTTGTAGAGTTTGTTTATGGCAGGGGACCACATGATTGGCTTTCTATTTTTGGAGGAGAGCATCTTGGTCCAATTTGGGGTGGCACGATCCATGCACTCATGTATGTGTTCATATAGTGCATTGGTGTAAGATTCAGCAGTTGTACCTCTATTTTCCGACTGCATGGGTGCTGTGAAGTTTGCCACTTCTGTCTTAAGAAGCATGACGTTGGCTTTGGAAAAGTTTTTTACAGTCGTTTCCTTAATGGGGGGTGGGGACGGGATGTGGATGTCTCGGGTGATTAGCTTATGGTTGAATATGACCAATGAGGAGCTGACCTCTGGTGTGAAGCATCAGTCGCCCATGTTGGTAATGACCAGGTCCAGGATATTGCTGCCCCTGGTGGGGGTATGGAGTTAATGAATTCCAAGAAACGTTGAGCAAATGTATTGGTACATATGTAGTTTTCCCAGTTAAATGGCAGGGTATTGAAGTCACCCAGTATTAGGGTATTGGGTTGTACCTTAATATTTTGGGTCTATATTAGAACACCGAACATTCAAAATGTTGAGTGTTCTAATATCGAACCCTACCAATCAAAAATACCAAACATCAAACGTTCAGAACAGCAAATTTTTTTCCGAGGGAAAAAATTTGCTGTTCCAAAACACATACACACAACACAAGCATACCAAACAAACAGCAATCCACACACATACACCTAAAATCTTACACCTAACCCTACTCTAAACTGTACACACACCACTAACTATCCACTTACCTTAACCCAAACCCTAACCCTAAGGCCCGTCACTATCGCACGATCACCTCACCTGCACCCTAACCCTAACTCACCTAACCTGCCCTAACCCTCATATCCACACAGTCGCACACATACCTAACCCGCTCCCTAACCCACCTAACCCGCCCTAACCCTCGTGTCCACACAATCGTACACGTACATAACCCACACTCAATTGCACACTTACCTGAACCTGACCTGTAACTTTCCAACAGAGCGCTGAAAATACCGAAGCAACAGAAACGGACAACCGTATTCTTTCCCTAGGAAAGAATTCGGTTTTCTGCTTCTTTGATATTTTCAGCGTTTGCTGAAAATGGGTCGATATTTAAACACTCAACATTTTAAATGTGCGGTATTCTAATATAGACCCAATATTTTCCAGTATGTCAATAAAAGTAGATTGGGAATCTTGGGGCATGGTGGGGTCTCTGTAGCAAGCTACAATTTGGATTGCAGTCTTGCCCAGTGTTAGTTGCACTTGGAGAATTTCAGATGGATTATGTTGTGCAACTAGCCTGGAGGTGTGGATATCCTTAATGAATATGGACAAACCTCCACCTTTAGTCTTTTGGTCCAGATTAGGTGGCCGAAAGATGTGGTACGAATTATAACCTGATAGTGCAGGGGTGCTCTCTGGAGCCTTGAACCAGGTCTCTGGCACTGCACAGATGTCGATGTTCTCCATTTTAAGGAGTGCCTTGAGTGAGTGCATTTTGAGGTTTAGACTTCTAGCGTTGCGTAGCAATACCCTCAGATTATGCTTGGTTGTACCTGTTATGGTGGTGATTTTGTCATTTGAACCTTGCCTAAAAAAGGCACTATAGGGGTGGCAAGAGCCTTGGGCAGTATCCGGAATCCCAGGGGTGACAGGTGCAGGCCATCTCTGGCAAAGCATCGTGGTCTGTCTATCATGTCATCCCAAGCAGACAGATACTGGATCCCCTTAGAATGACATCAGAAGCTTAGCCAATTGTTGAAGTCAGTCATTTTGTTCTTGTACTGTGGTATCATTCTGGGCGATGGCAGGATGCTACTCAGGGGTAGGGTCATACCTGCCTGGGCTACAGTATCCGAGAGCTCCTCTGTGTCTCTTTTCATGTACTCCAGGGAGGTACATCTCAGGTCATTCACTCCAAAATGGACAATGACTGAGTCATATTTTTACTTGTGGAGTGACCGGAGTACATGTGTTATGTGGTGGATCCTGGCACCCGACAGGCAGCTGACTGTAACTTTCTCTTTGTTTAGCCTGGTGAATGGGACATCAGTGTGCCTAACTATTGAGTCACCTATGACTAGTGCATTGGGTTGAGTGGCACACTGGTTTTGTGAGCTATGTGTCACTTGGGTTGTGTTGGGGGGTGGTGGTTGCTTGCTTTTCACCTTCGGAGGTCTCTGTTGCTTGGGCAGATTTTTAAGAGCCTCCATGAATGTAGGTGTGTGTTTTGTGTTACTGTGTGAGGGTTTTGAGGGTGTAGGTTTTGAAGGACTATGTGTTGAGTGTGGTGTGGTGCAGGTGTTTACATTCTCCTCTTGACTGACTAGAGCTTGGCTTCCAGTTTGGCTATATAAGTGCATCTGTCATAGGCTGTAGTGTTGAGTGGTAGGAGGAGAGAGTTGTCTATGTACATGAGGCAATTGTTACATTGTCCCAGGATGCCCAGATTCACCAGGTAGACAGGAGAAAACATCGGGAGCTGACCCTTAGACATGCCTGGATAGATGCTTATTTATTTAAGTAGCAAAACTGTTTTCCTCTTTACTAGTAAGGAATGTTGAGTGCTGTAGCAATTTGTAGACTATATAGTGCTTACAATGAGTTCTAAGCAAGTGCTGAGCTCAAAGAATTAGGTTTGAGTGCCAAACCTGACAGGAAATGTAGGAAAACAAGCTAGAACTTTTTTTTTTTTTTTTTTTTTTTTTTTTTAAGTATAACAGTGGCAAACGAGCAAACTGGTTTTAACAACTTAGTCAATTAACCAATAAGAAAACTCAAAACTGAGACCCATTTCAGCTGTCATTAATCAGACAAGTTCTAATTGCACACGCCTGCCACTAGGGTGCAAGGGAACCTTCTCCAAAAAAGACGGCCTGGATTAGTGCTCAAGTTATACAAACAAAGCTAGATTCAGCAGGTCTGAATCTAGTTAATGCTACAGCAAACAAGGTGCAACAATTTGTGATAGAAACAGTTCAAATAAGCAGGCAGAATAAGCCTTTAAGCAGAAATTCCCAGCTCAGAAGGGCAGAGTCTACCCTCTCCTCCCACAAGAGTGCAGACCAGATTTGCCAAAGAGGTGTTAGCTCAGATGGATGCAAGGATCTTGTGTATTTGTCGAAACGAGCAGTGGAAATTCAGTGCTCAGCTGCAATAACTACACCATTTTGAATGTATATAGTTTGAACTACGTTTACACTTTCTGTACGAGTGGTAGTGACATCTGTACATTAAAATTTTCTTTTGGTGAGACCATGTATTTTTACAACCTATACTACACAAATTTGGATACAGCAGATTTTGCTCAGCTTACAAGTTGCATTTTCTGTTACTTCTGGGCCCAGTTTAATCAAAATCCATAGTGTATATGTATGTATGTGAATATTAAATTGTGTGGAAGTCGTTGCAATATGATATATCAAAATGTCACTAAATTGAACATACATAAATATAAAAAAATATATATGTAAATAACATTTTGCACATAATCTAAACAATGTTGATTCTTTAAAACAGACCTATATATTTTTGTATTAGATAGAAAGGTTAAGTTAATGAACATTAAAGGTGAGATTGTGGGCCTGTTAGAGAAGCTAGCCTCTTAATGATGTGGGAGTGTGTTACAAAAAAGACCTTCCAGAATACTCCAAGGAAGCTTATACATCTTCTATTAGGAAATCAAAAAAGAAGAAAAATGATGAAAAGAACTTTTAGATTGTGACAAAACTGGTTTGAGAAGCTTTTTTTTGTGGACAAACAGAAATAGTCCTTTGTGTAGTTTTATTGCTTCAATGTACACAAAGAGAGTCTTCACCAGTATCTTTCTTCTGTTCAATAAAGATTCATTGCTTTATGGAATAGTGGTCTTTGTTGCAGTATTTTACACCAGGATGAATATGTGTGTGTAGTAACCACCCAACTTCTACTTCTGTGGAACTGTTCTGTTTATAATTTTTGCAACTGTTAGACGTTATCAAAAAAGAGTAAATTCATGCTAACTACAATAGGGAAAATACAGGGATAACTCCCTTCCCCAACAGTGGTAGCCACAATCCTTCATAGTGGCCCAACAGTTGCAGCAGAATTTATAAGATATAATGAGCTTTACAAATGAAAAGTGTAATCTCAAATAAATGCTTCCTACTGAAAACCATCCACCATCAACAAATAGATCATCCTAAAAATGAAAATTGCCACTGAAGTGGTGCAGAGCGATAAATCCTTAACTACAGCCCAGCTGCCCTGCTCAAGTGGCTTAAAGTGGTAAGGCCCTAACCATGGCCCAGCTGACCTGTGTTCGATTAGCGGCTCAGGTGACAGGGAGCAACAGGGCGGGATGGGAATGCCCATCCTGGGAGGGAGGGTGCTCATTGATGTTGCTTCCTAATGTGAGGTTTGGTTGATACAGAAGAGTTGTCCTCAAATATAGTCGATGAGCATGGGGGTGGGGAAAGGGAAAGCAGGTAGGGTATATAAAATGAAACTCCCCAGGAAGGAAGCACAGATGGTTGAGCTCCCAGGGTACCTTTAGGATCCATGACTGTATCCAGAAAATGCCAGAAAACTCTAGGGATAGGAGGATGGCTGGTAGATTTGGCATAGAAGTGGGGCACTGGGGGCTGGGCCGGTACCATGAGGTCTAGGGGACCAAAAACAATTAAAGCATCACATGGAAAATTATAGCACACTGTTGAAACAAAGCTAAATCATTTTTTTATATTTTATCAGTCAATGTAATACAGTGTAGAAAAGTAACAATACTGTTTGTAAATGAGCAGACAGGCCTATGTACTACCCATTATAAATGATATAAACTTTGTGACACTCTTAAACTTGACAGTACCTACTCAATTTACAAAGGGCATTCTAACCTGAATCCCACCCTAGCTTCAATAGAAAATATCCTTGCACTGATATTTCAGAATAATACCTTCTGACAACCTCACTTTTATATTATTATGTACAGCTTAATACCTTATAAAGAAAGTAGACAAGTCAATCTCACTGATAGACTCACTGATAGGACCCAGGAAGTCAAAATAGGTGAGGCCACCTCCACCAAGAGGCCAGTCACTAGTGGAGTTCCCAAGGGCTCTGTACTGAGCCCGCTCCTTTTCATATCTATTTCTCTGAAATGGAAGCAAATGCTGAACGTTTATGGTTGACTAAATTTGTAGATGATTGCAAGCTGGGCGTTATCGTCGACTCCCCTGCAGATTCTAGCATTCTTCAAGAAGATCCATCTCTGACTAACAAATTATACTGAAGCCATGGTCTTAAACTCAGTTCTAAGAAATGCATAACTGTATCCATTGGGGAGTCAACCACTCTGGCTAATTACCATATTGACAATATACCCCTAAGAGTTGTCTCAATATTCAGGGATCTGGGTATGCACATAGACAGTAGCCTTACCTTCGACCACCGTGTGGCCACAGTGGTGAGGAAATCCTTTTATGTTGGGCAACTTATAAGTAAGGCATGGCATCTAGAGTCAAAGTGTTCATTATCCCACTGTACTTTACCTTCATCAGACCAATCATAGAGTACAAGGCTTCCTTTGGTAGGTACCTAGCCAAGAATATGCAGCATCTAGAGTTACCTCAGAGGTTCCTTACAAAAAGAATACAAGGCATAACAAACCTGCCTTATGCAGAGCACCTTAAAGCCATTGCCCTTTTCCCTCTACTCAGTCTCCTATAGATTAGTGAGGGGTTATCTATGACTGGCTTACAAGGCATCCACAAACCTCACACATATGAACCTCCTACATATTCGTAAGTCAAAGAGTACAAGAAATATAAGGTCTAGGGACCTGAATTTTGTCTGTGACTTAAACAGAACATGCTGGAAAGACAGATATATGTCCCACAGACTGCCCCTCCATGTGAATTCTAGTTCATCTATTACCTAGTTTAACTGCAACATAGACCAGTGAATGGGTAAATAGGAAAGTTACACCTATACTTGCACCCGTGTCCCTTATGGACAGAGGTATCATATAAGTGCCTGGCTCTCAATGTCCTATTCAGATACAGGACATTGTTATTCATTTTGGAAAACTTGGCTAGTCCTAGAAAGGCCCCTCTGGTTATATCACCCTAGTGACAATCTGTGAATCTCAAATCTGTGCATGCCTCTTAGAGTTCATACATATTGCAATTGAAAATGACAGAAAATACTAATTTTTCATAGAAAACAGCATTTTGGTCCTCATTTCATAAGAGCACCTAAATAAAATGATTCTCATACATATACCAACAAGTTATTTTTCTTATTTTATTTATTTACATTTGTTAACCAAGTAGTGTCCGTCTGGGCCAGTAGCCCATTTTCAGCGGAGACCTGGGGAGAAATGCTCCAGACAAATTAACAATTACAAGCAAAATGATTATTAAGCACACAGTAGTTAATAAAGCACAGTACAACAGTGCAGTAGTTAAAAAGTCACAGTCCAATAGTACAATAATCAAAGATAACTTACAAAAACAAATAATTCTGGGAACATTATATTGCAATTTACAGCAGTACAAATTTGTTTATCAGAAACTTTACTAGCAAACAGCTTGTAGTTTCAGGTGAAGGAGAGTATAGAATTGAGAAGACGTTAGTAAGGTGTTACCCAGGTGAAATGGAAGGGCAGATCCATCTGCTGGTGTGATATTTTTTAGGCTTTTTTTGAAAGAAGAGATGTTAGTATTTTTTTTTTTTTTTTTGATGAGCTGAGGTAGAGCATTCCAGATCTTGGCTATTTTATTAGAATAGAGGGAGTTACCATGATAGTTGTGTGACTGGGTAATTTTTAGCAGTAATTTGTCACAAGGTCTAAGGAACCTGCTGTTAAGGTTGGGTTGGATCAAGTTTGTGAGGGCAGGGCAATTGTTGGGGCTCTGTAAGACTTTGTGGGCAATGGTAAGCTGGTTTAGAGTTAAGGTGACTTTAACTACCCTAATATAGACTGGGAACACTACTCAAGCCCGAACACTCTAACCCAAAGATTCCTGGAGTTCATAAACTCAAATGCCATGGAACAACTAGTCACCATCCCCACAAGAGGAGAAAACATACTTGATCTCATCATCACGAACATGGGATCAAAATGTTCAACACCGGAAGTATACCCCTCACTGGTGAGATCAGATCATAAACTAATCTCGCTGGAGGTCCTCATCCCGCCCCCACCTGAAACTAAAAAGACCACAGTGAAAAACTTCTCAAAAGCCGATTTCACACTTTTAAAACTAGTGTGGTCTCCTTTAAGGCCCCTGAGCCAGTGGTAAACATTAGTCAAACCGCTGAATCACTTACAAATGCCTTCTACCAGCACCTACAGGACTGCATGGATCAGGCAATCCCAAACAAAACTAAGACTCTCTGTACCAAAGGCAAGCGTCCAGTCTGGTGGACCCCAGCCATAAACAAGCTCTACAACAAAAGGAGGAAGCTACTACAAGATAGAGCAAAATCCTTGAAAGGTAAGACACCTTTGATCATTATAAGTAAAAAACTAAGAGCTCTCATAAAATCATCCAAGGCAAATCTTGAGAGAAAAATCGCCAAGGACTCTAAAGAGAATCATAAGGCCTTCTTTAGCTATGTTAGAAACCTAGGAGGAAACTCCCAGATATGCTCAGAATTAGTTCAAAATGATGTGAAAATTACTGAACCTACACACATTGCCAACATACTGGCTGACAGGTTCAGTGTAAACTTCTCCCCCCCCTCCCCCCCAAAAGGAGAGATATCTATTCCAGAGGATTGTACCCGGCCAAACAGCTGCAATGCCCAGGTGAGAACTGCCGCCACTAAGGCAAAAACACAGCATCCATGGGACCGGATGGTGTCCCGGCTGTGTGCTTCATGAACTCAATGAGGAATTAAACCCACAGTTAGGACAGCTGTTTAATCTTAGCCTCACCTCAGGATCATTACCCAAGGAGTGGTGCACGCGACTGTGGTCCCACTTCATAAGGGCGGTGCCTCCACAGACCCTGGAAATTACCGCCCCATTAGCTTGACAAGCCTTATCTGCAAAGCCATGGAGAGGATCATAATGGAACTCATAAATAAAGACATAGGGAACTTGCAGACTTTGGATCCAACTCAGTTTGGCTTTGTCAAAGGCAGATCCTGCCTCTTAAACTTGGTTGACTTTTTGAGACAGTCACCAAGGCCATTGATGAGGAAAGGCAGTCCATACAGCCTACCTCGACCTGGCAAAGGCCTTGACACAATACCCCACTCAGGTATCATCGAAAAACTCATCAGCTTGAATGTAAACCCATACATCACAAGATGGGTTGCAAACTGGCTAAGTGACAGAACCCACAGGGTCAGAGTTGCTGGAGCCATGTCAGACTCAAAGCCTGTCACAAGTGGTGTCCCACAGGGCTCAGTCCTGGGTCCACTCTTGTTCGGCATCTACTTTTCTGAAGTACAAGCAAACACAGGAGGGTTATGGCTGACAAAGTTTGCAGATGACTGCAAACTGGGCCATAGTCGAAAACACATCTGACACAGATATCCTCCAGAAGGGCCTCACAGAAATGGATAACTGGTGCCAGAGCCATGGCCTGAAGTTAAACGCCAAAAATGCATAGTCATACCCTTTGGGAAAAACAAGGCTACCCTAGCTACCATATAGGTGGCAATCCACTGAGCACAGAAAAAGTCATCAGAGATCTGGGGACCCAGGTTGACAGTAGCCTTCGTTTGACACTCATGTTGCTAAAGTAGTTAGGAAAACCTTCTATATCACCCACCTGATCATGAAGGGATTCACATCTAGATCAAGGGAGGTCATCGTCCCCCTGTACTCATCACTTATTAGACCTATGATTGAGTACAATGCCCCATTCGAAATGTATCTGACCAGACACCTGCTGCAGCTTGAAAGGCCCCAAAAGTTCCTCACCAAAAGGATAAAGGGTCTCAAAAATATGTCTTATGCTGCCCGACTGAAAGAACTCCAGCTCTATTCAGTCTCATACCGCTTGCTCAGAGGTGACCTGTGCCTGACATATAAGGCCATGTCAAACCCAGATTTGATGAATATGCTTCACCTCAAAAATCTAGATCCCTCAGAACCACAAGGGCGGAGACTTAAACCTTGACACGGTTATAAATAGAACGTGCTGGAGGGACAGATTCATCACCCAGAGACTCCCTATGCTGTGGAACAAAATCCCGGTACATGTGAGGCAGAGCACCTCTCTGGTCTTGTTCAAGAGGAATCTTGACCAATGGATGGGAGATTGCAGATATACCCCAGGGATTACTTCAGCGTCACTGCTTGACAGAGGCACAGCAAAATGATAGGCATAGTTTTTATTCAAACTAAAGGGGTGGCGAAAGCCACATAACTATGGGCTAGGCTTATAAATGCCCTTGGGCAGATAACCTAGTATGAACCTATGAACCTATGAATCTATGAACAGGTTGGGAAATTCCAGCCAGTTGTGGTGCTGCAGAGAACAGCAATGATGTGTTTTGTGGGGTGATTGGCTGCAAACCTAGCTATTTTGTTGTAGCAGGATTCTAGAGTATTAAGGTCAGTCTTGCGTAGGTTGGTGAAAATATGTGAACTATAGAGGAGGATAGATAGTAAGTGGGCTCGAGCAGTGGCTAGTCTGACTTGGTGTGTGAGATAAGATTTGGCCCTGAAGAGGGTACCTAGTTTGGTATGGACTTTTTTGATTTTTATGGACATGTGTGTATCAAAGTTTAGATGGTTATCCATCGTAACTCCTAGGAGTTTGGTCTGATTAGTTGGGTCAATTTTGGCTCCACTGGAAGAGTAGACAGGAAGGGGTAGGGGGCCGTACTTGGATGATTTGTTAGTGAAAATCATTAACTTAAGTCTTATTTGGGTTTAGGATGAGTTGACGCTTGCAGAGGCACGATTCTATGTCCTGGAATGATTTTTTTGTTGAAGTTCTTGGTGAGAAGGGACTGAGCAGATAAGTGAGGAGTAATCAGCATATTGGATAATAGTTGCATGTTGGGTGGTGGAGTTTAGGTTGTCGGTGAATATGATAAAAAGGAGGGGCCGAAGTATGGATCCTTGGGGTACTCTAGTATATACAGGCAGAAGAGGAGAGAGCTTGTTTTCCTATTTAGTAGCCTGCTGATGGTTTGACAGGTAGCTGTGGAACAAGGTTAGGGATGATGAGTTGAGATTGTAGTTTGCAAGTTTGTAGATTAGCTACTGATGAGATATGGTGTCAAAGGCTTTTGACATATGTAGAAAAATTGCAGAGTCCAATTGTCCTTCATTTTTGAGGTGTTGAATAGTGTTGGTGAAGGTTATTAGGGTAGTGTTAGTACTGTGCTTGGGCCTGAAGCTGTGCTGTGAGGGGGATATCAGGTTGTTAGTGGTGAGGTGATTTAGAAGCTCTAGGTGGATACATTTTTTAAGATTTTTGCTATGGGAGAGAGTATGGCAATTGGTGGATAATGTGAGATTTCTCTAGAGGGGCTACCCTTGTAAAGGGGAATGATGAAAGAAATTTTCCAGAGGTGAGGGACATAGTGTTCAGAGATAGAACGATTGATATGGATGGATGTAGGCTATGGATGGGGTGGCTATTTTCAGGAATTCATTGGGAAGTTGGTCTGCGGCAAGACAGCAGTGTTTTAGTTTACTTAGGAGTTTTTTTGTGTATATAGTCTGAATAGGTTTGAGGAAGAAAGAGTTTGTGTTTCCGGTGGTGGGGGTAAATTTTGTGGGTGGAATTGTTTGTTGTCTAGGAGGGTGGTGATAGAGTTATAAAATGGGAGTTGAATTGTGATGCTATGGGTTCAGAGGAGTTACAAGTGGAAGGAGCAGGGATGGTGGTTTTTACCAGGGTTAGGGTGATAGTTGATGTTTTGCTAGAACGTTTGTGGGTTGTTCGGGTTTTTTTGTTGGGTGGATTGAAAATAGTTTTTTTTTTGTCACTGGAAATTTTTTTCTTAGCTTGATTTCTTACTTGCTGAAATGTGGCAGCATCATTTTTATTTTTGGTGGTATGGTAATGTGACATGGTTTTGTCACTTTGTTTGATTAGAGACTTAGTGTCATTAGATAGCCATGGTAATAGTCTGGCTTTGGTGCAAATTATCCTAGTGGGGGTGAGATTATTTAAGATTTCAATTAATTTATAACTGAAGTATTCAACTGCAAGGTCAAGTTGTAGGGTTTTTAATGGGGACCAGTCACAGTGTTGAAGTAGTAGATAGAATGTATCAGGGGAGACATTTTTTTTTTGCTCCAGGAGTATTTGAACGGTATGTATGTTTGAGATTAAATTTTTTTCCTAAGTAGGAATGTGAGAGCATGGTTGCTTAGTGTGATAGGTAGCCAGCCAGCTTTCTGCCCCAGGTTAAGCTTGTTGGTTAGCATGTGGTTGAGTATTGACTGTTTTTTATAGTGTTTGTTGGTGTGGGTGGGGCTGTTAATAATTTGGGTAAAGTTGTACAGGTTAATGAACTTAGTGGGACTGGTAGAGGAGCAAGAGAGCCAGTCAAGGTTGAAGTCCCCTAGGATGATAGTTTCCTGGCTGAAAGAGAAACAGTCCAAGACAAGAGGGATTTAATACTGGGAAGATTGTTGCAAGGAGGTAGGTATACTGCAGTAAACATAATGGCTTTTTCAGGGTTAAGTTTCTGGTGCATGACTAGTATTTCTGCACTGGGGATGTCTGGAGTAGTACAGTTTAGTTTTTCCACTATATGAGAGTATTTGAAAATAATAGCTACACCACCACCTCTTTTGTTTAGTCTATCTTGTCTTATGATGTTGTAACCATTAGTTGTAATTGCAGAGTCTTTGATATGGGGCTTTAACCAGGTTTCAGTTATGACAGCTTTATCTGGAGAGTAGGTGGCCAAGGTAGCATGGGATTCAGTTAATTTATTTAGGAAGCTTCTGCGGTTGACATTTATTATTAGTACATCTGAGTTGGAGGTTATGGGAAGTGAAGTACATGGAGTTGGGATATCATGATTTTGTATAGTAGTAGTAGAGGTGGAGTCAGGAAGTTTGGAGTTGTTGGGATAAGAGTTATAGTTAGGGTCAGGATTGGGATGGATAACTGCCTGTAGTTTCATTTGTGTAAAGGAGTGTAGTACTAAGTATCCACGTTTTGCCATGAGTTGGTAATATCTGTATGTGGATGGATGAGTGGAGCTGTTGTGCAAATGTTTGAAGTGGTAGAGAAGAATGTTGCTGCAGTAATATAGATGAGGGCTGATGATGCTATATTGTTTTACATGGAAGTTGAGCTACTGCGTCGGTATGTGTTGTGGAGTGGTAGTGTTGGATATGATAGTTATGGAAGTTAGTGGCATTATATGTGAGGAAAAGAAGGTATAAATGTAGTGTCTAGCCAGTAAAAGGTGATGGGTCACCATTATGAGAGGAGTAGAACGGGACAGCCAGGGATGTTGAGTAAAGTAATTGTGGAGGGGAAATTGTGTAGTGCAATAGGATGCAGGGTGGAGAGTGTGTCCATCTATGGAGGGATGGAATGAAGAATTGGTGATGTGGTTGGGGTTTGGAAGGGTGTGTGGAGAGTGGTGATAGGTGGGTAGTGTAGGGGTGTGGCTGAGGTGATATATATCTAATGAAAGAGAGGGGTGAGTGGGAATGGGGGTAGGGTAGAGGAGTGGAGTGAGCCCATGTGAAGTGAGGGCAAATGGAGCAAGTTGGCTTAGGTCAGAAATTGGTTTGTAAAAACAACCAGTCAGTTAGCCATGTAAGTCGAGTGCAGTATGTGGGTGCAAGAGAGTGTAAGTGTGAGAATGCCGTAGCAAGGAAAACCAGTAGGGAAAATATTGAGGTCTAAAACCCGTGTTAGATATATTGAATGGGAGTAGGTTAGATAGGAGGAAATGAATGGAAAGATAAACTATGGGTATATATACCGTAGGAAGCTACACTGGATGAAAAGAACAGCAGTCCTGTACTGCTAATGGAAGGTGTGTTTATTTCCAATACAAGAGTACAGAGAAGGTGACTAGGGAGGCAGTGTGGGCAGGGGAGAGAGTAAGATAGCTGTAGGAGTGAGAAGTGTGTTAGCTTAGGGCTATGGTGATGTATGATGTACCATGGACTTAAGTAAACAGAATAAGATTGAATCATACAGAATGGGCAAAACTAAAAATCCATTTGTACATACAATGTGGGGAGGAAAAATTTCCCGATCAGCAAGCTGGACTCTCGGACGTAGAATTGCTCAGTGGTGGCCACTAGAGTTTAAGAACTCTTCGGAAGATGGTAAATATTACAGATGCTCTTTGGGTTGCTGAGCGAGCATGCAGGGATCAGTGTTTCACCTAAGTAAGGTAAGAGAAAATAACAGTTACTAAGAGAGAAGGGTCAAAATACAGGTAAAAGGAAAGTAAGCCAGTGGGAGTAAGGGGAAGGGTGGGTTAGCAAATGGAGAGATGATTCTATGAAGCAGAGACAGGAAAAATGAGAGATATATGTTCAAGCTGGTGATAGGTTAGTCACATGTTCCAATATCAACACCATAATAACAAAATGCAGTTTAAATAGCTGATAAACTGAATCATTGCGATTACAGAGACCAGAATGAGACAGCTGGTAAAACTGAATCTTTGTGACTGCAGAGAACAAATGAGGCAGCTTACAGTGCAGAAGAATGCTAGAACTCTACCACATAGTTTAAAAAAAATGTGAACAGTACGCTTGGAGTTTCGTCCCCAAGTAGCGTATGTTTCACTGTAAAGAGATAGCTAAATTAGTTGGGGAAACCTTTAAGGTTTACTGACTTCGCTATTTAAAGTACACAAACAGCCCTGGTTATGAATATAGGGAGTATTATATAGGTAAAGCAGAGTTCGCCAAACTAACCACTGGCTATTTGATAGTGACCTAATACAGGTAATTCTGATGTCCAGTTGTTTTTATTTGTTTTTGTTTTTTCTTTTTTTTAATTACTGCTGTAAAACGGGATATCGATTGCACAGTTAGAAGGAAGGAACAAAGAAAACTAAAGAGGGACTGTGAGCAGTAGAATTGGCAGCAATTACACCAAGGCACCTACAAGCATTCTAGCTGGATACATGTATGTTTTAGTCATACACTAGTACACTGTATTAAACATCTTTGCACCACATAGCATAGAGACATGAACTATCAGGAGTAGGCAGTGGCCTAATTATTTGATAAAAAAGGAACTGTACTAAACACCTTATTATATCAAATTTCTCAGAAAAATATATCAAAAATATATCATGACCCTCAGATACCAAATACATTTAGCTGGTTGCTCCAGCTGTACATACATACAAATGTTTCAAGCATGGGCATTAATGCCCTTCTAGCTTGCCAATATACCACAACACTTGTTCCCATAATAAATGTCCAGGCTGTTCTTAAAAATATCTAAACTAGTACTTGCTTCAATGTAATTTGATAGTCTGTTCCAAGAATCAGCTACTTTGTCAGAGAACCAATTAGTACACTTTGCATTCCTATTGAATCTTTTTTAATTTCTCCAAATCTTTTGGGTTTCTAATACCAAGACAGGAATGGACCCCATTCCTAAGTCAAAGTACGATTAAAGTTCATAAAATTAGTATTGTTTCACTCTTTGATGTTAGCCAAAAGTGCTCTTCGCAACACTCGCAATGTGCCCAGTAATGACGCCTTCTGCAATTACGGTGTTACATGAATTGGTAACATATCTAAATACGATTGTAGATTCTTTTTTATAAGACCAGTGGCTCCTACTACCATTGGAACTGTCTGGGTATCTTTCTTCCACATGGCTCTCATTTCTGCCTGCAGATCAAGATATTTTATGACTTTGTACGCAAGACACTGTAGTCACTAGGTGTGGCAATTTCAATGATCAATGCTACTTTTGTCTTTTTTTCTTGGACCACTATATCCACTTTTCTAGCATCTTTTGAACTGTTGGTATTGGCTGATCCCATGTGATATAAATTTCATAATTTTCTATGATTCTTTGTGGTTCATGTTTCCAGTGTTTTTCAGCCACTTCGATACCATAATGTTTGCACAGTCTCCAGTGTAACAGTCTCGCCACATTATTATGCCTTTCATTATACAGTCCCTCTGCCATTAGTGCGTTACAACCAGCAAGATGTGTGACGGTTTCAATTTGGTTTTACAAAAGCTACATATGTCTGTTTCTCCCACATGTTCAATGGACTTTGTAAACCAGCGTGTGTGTAGCCCACTATCTTGGGCTGTCAATATTAACCTTTCATTTCTTGATGTGAATTTACCTCTCAACCATTCCTGTGTTCGTTCTTGATCAACATGAGGCTCTTCCAGACGTTTTCTATACTTGGAACTATATTTATGTTTTTTCCACATTTCTTGCCTTCTCATCTGGTCCTTCACCTTATATTCTTTCTTTAGTTTTTTAGCACATTCAGTTGCTGCCTGGTTTTTATCTACTTCTGGTTTGATTTCCATTCCTGCTTGACATCGATATGCTCCTGCTAAATTAAGCAGAGATGTCGTCTTGGATTTATTCTCCTCATGTTTCAAAACTTTCACTACATTTGGATCTTGTGAGGTCAGTAGGTGTGTGTGGAGTCCCACAATTGCAGATCTATACATGTAATCAATTTCAAGGAGGCCCATCCCTCCTTCGGAACGGGGAATATATAATCTTGTATACACTGATTTTTTATAAATCATTTGATGAGCATAAAGCATTCTTCTTGTTTTAATATTCAATCTATCCAACACTTTTTGGGGCCACTCACTCACTCCAAAATTGTAATTAAGGACAGGAACAGCGAAATGATTTATGGCTTGGATCTTGTTCCTAGATGTCAATGCTGTTTTCAGGATTAATTTAAGTCTTCTACGGTACTCCTTATTGAGCTTTATTCGCATTTGTTCATGTTTTATTGCTGATCTTTCATCAACTCCCAGGTATTTATACACTCCGTCTTACTCTAGTTCTTTTATATCACATTCTTGTCCCAAACTGTTTTCCTGGTGCTGCAGTTTTCCTTTTTTAAAGGTTGCTTTTGCACAATTGTCAAGACCAAATGACATTCCAATATCATCTGAAAAAGCTTTGACAGCCTGCAGCTGTGCTTTCAGTTCCTCGTCTGATGAGCTATACAGCTTTAAATCATCGACAAAGAGAAGGTGAGAAGTCGTTAGACTTTGTTGTTTTCTAGAAGCCAAATTATAGCCATGGCTTAATATGTTAAGTAAACAGCTTAATGGATTAATGGCAAGGCAGAATAGCAATTGTGACAGTGAGTCACCCTGGAGTATCCCCCTTTGGATTTTTATCCCTGGGATAGTAATCTGTCCTTTATCATGGCTTAATTACAAAGTGGTCTGCCACTGCTTCATGGTTACTGGAATGTAGTCAGTCTATGTAGCGTGTATCTTATACATTTTTAAACACTCTTTTATCCATGAATGTGGGATACTATCAAATGCTTTTTTGAAGTCAATCCATGCCATACTTAGATTCTTCCCCTTCTTACAGTTCTCCACTATAACTTTAACAACCAATGATCCTTTGTTCCATATGACTTTCTTTTATTGCCCTTTTATTCTACTGCCATAATTGAGTTTTCTTCTAAATGACTATAAACTCTATCTGCATAAATTCCCATGTATAGTTTATACATCGTTGGAAGACAAGTTATTGGTCTATAATTTTTGGGGTAGTTTGCAGGTTGACTTTTAAGTAAGAGCATTGTTTTTCCTGTTGTTATTCATCAGTGCGGTGTGTATTCAGGGTGTGCATATAAATAGTTTTTACTCATGACTAAATCCTCGTGGAAAGTAGTTAATACTTTAAGCAAAAAATTAGGTACTGCATCTGGGCCTGGAGTTTTCCAGTTAGAGGCTTTTCTCAACTTTATTTCAATCTCTCTAGCTGTTATTTTATCCCATTTCATATCCTGTACCTTTAAACTTCTTATTCTTTCTTTTACTTCTTCTATCCATTTAACATCTTTGTTATGTTCCACAGGATCTTCATAGATATTTCTCCAAAATGTATCTATTTCCTCTTTTTTTGGTGGTCTTTCAATTCCTTTTACCTTATTTCCCAATTCTCTATAAAACTTTTTTGGGTCACCCAGAAATTGCTTATTTTGTGTTTTTCCCTTATATTTATCTTCATATCTTCTAAGTCTTTCCACCTGTTTTGAGATTTTTAGTTTATTATCTTCAATAGTGCGGAATAGATCCTGGTCTGTTCTAATACTGTGCATTACTTTTATCACATCTATCTTTCTTAGTATTTTTGTTGATCTATTCCCTCTTCTATAATCTTGTAACAATGACACTTCTTGTCTTAGCTGCTTTATTGTTTTCTCTGTTTGATATTTACATGATGGCACTTGCTTTTGCCCCCTCTTTTCCCACTGTACCCTGCATTCCTATGGTAGAACTTTATCAGTTATTAATTTAGCAGCACAGTAATATATTCTGTTTACTTCTGTTACAGCACATAGATCTCTATAGACAGTCCTAATTACTGAGTTCATTTGTTTTATCAAATTTCTGACTTTTGGGGTAGTTTGCAGGTTCAATCTTCTGCATAGGTTATCTGATGATTCTCTAGTACTTTTTGATAACCCTAAACATTCCCAGAGGTAGTTGTCCCTAAATGCCCTATATACCTGAATAAGCTCTCCTCTTAAATATCTGTAAGAGACACGGTACAAGTTCAGATATTTTAGTCTTTCATAATAACTTAGATTTTCACATCCATGGATGCCCTTAGTATATTTCTGCTGTACTCTTTCCAGTTGGTTGGTTTCCTATAGGGTTTCCATATTGTTATTCCATACTCAAGTTTGGGTCTAATGTAACTAACCGTCAATTTTATTTATTTTTATTTATTTTTATTTTATTTATTTTACATTTGTTGACCGGGAGAATCCGACTGGATACATGTCCATTTTCAGCGGAGGCCCGGGGAGAAAAGCTCCACATATAGAGTAAATTACATACAGGATAAGATAGATACATATTAATACATTATTGTTATAACCAACATAGTTGCAGGATAGCATCTATAGACAAGACATTAGTTGGAGAAGATAGGCACAGGCAAAGAGAAATTTACTTATACTAGATAGTCTAACTTGATAAGGAGGGAGAATGGAGTTAGGAAGTGTAGAGAAGGTTGCAAGAGTTATTATAGGGGTAATAGAGAAGATCCGGAGAGTACAACAGGAGGGAGATAAGTTGATAGATGAGAAAAAGCAGTAGGTAAAGTAGGAAGATGTTAATCTGGATATGAGCATTGGCAAAGCCAGTGAGACTGGAGATGGTGGGTAAGACTTTTTTTGAATTGGGGTAGGGAGGTAATGGTGGTAATAATAGGTGGGAGGAGTTCCATAACTTACCAATGGAATTGGCAAATAATGCATCTCCTCCAGAGTTAAAGGATTTGACTGTTTGAATGAGTGTTCTACGAGGACCAAGACTAGTTAGATTGGTGTATGGTATGATTAATTTACCCAGTGCTGGGGACTTTTCAGGGTGTTTGAGTATTTTGAATGCCTCAATGAGTTGGTTTAGTTGAAGAAGGTTTGGGAGTTCTAACCAGCCAAGATATTTTAGGTTAATACAATGATGAGTTCTATATGGTTTGCCAGTTGCAAATCTGGCTATATGGTTGTAGGAGCATGATAGTTTGTTTAGGTCTGATTTGTTAAGATTGGTAAACAATGGAGAGTATAGAAGGGTAGAGAGTAAATGCGAGCTAGGGTAACTTTTGCATTTGGTGTTAGAAAGGATTTGATTCTATATAGTGACCCCAGTTTCTTGTTAACGGTCTTAATGGTTTGATTAATATGGATGTCGAATTTGAGTTTATTATCAATGGTCACTCCTAATAGTTTCGTGTGGGAGTCTGGGGAGATTATTGTCCCATTATTGGATTGTATGGTAAAGGCAGTGTTTGGGAGTTTTTGGGTAGGATGGAAGAGTAATAATTTGGTTTTCTTTGGATTCAGAATTAGTCAATGACTTCATTATGTTTGATTTCCTAGACTTTATAAATCTTTTTATACAACATATAGTTCTATAACTATCATTAGCCAATTGGTTGATATGATTAGAAAAACTCATAGCTGAATCTACCCATATACCCAGGTCCTTAAATGAGTCTACAGTTTCAATTACTGTGTGCTGTATTAAATATTCACTTTTCAATTTATGTCTCCCAAATCTCATATGCTTAGTTTTTGATGCATTTATCAACATATTATTCTCCTGTGCCCAAATGGTCAATTTAGTCAAATTATTTTGCAGACATGCCTTATCTGTAACACTTTTAGTCAGTTTACCCAATTTCAGGTCAGCATATAGACTGTAGAACACCTCAGATGAAAAAGCAAGGTCTGAAAGATACAATCTAAACAAGTAAGGGCCTAGGACAGAGCCCTGTGAGACACCTTGACTGTAACCAAGGATTTCACCTGTCCAGTTGGTGTGTGATACTTGCCATGTCCTATTTGTAAGCCATGCAGCTATCTATCTTATCCACAGTACATCAATACCTAGTTGTACTAATTTATTGATCAGTGGTTTTGTGTATGACCTTGTCAAATGCTGATGTTAAATCTATGTAAATCACATCACAGCACAATTTTACATTCATAGCTGTTATTATATTGTTATAGAACATCATGGTACAGGTAGTAATAGATCTATTTTCAATGTATGCATGCTGATATATGGTTTCAAGTCCCAACCTATCCAGTTCTGACAATAACGTATCCAGTATTACCTACTCAGTTATTTTTCCACAACATGAAAGTAGACTTAAGGGTCTATATGATTCTGGGTTTGTCTACTCCCCTTTCCCTTAAAGACAGGTTTAATAAGTACGTCTCCAATCTTGAGGAATCTCCCCATATTTATTTGACCTAGTGAATAATAGATATAATGGGTACTGTAAGTTCTTGCTGAAGTGTTCTCGGGTCATTGTTACTTATTCTGTCTCCTCTTC
>NC_056744.1:1021368342-1021391106 GCF_019279795.1 Protopterus annectens
CTGGGAAATCTCACTTATCAACAATTTCATTTATCAACAATGCCCAAGTGAGGTATTGTGTCAAATCTCTTAGCCAGGTTGCGATATGAACTGTTTTACCCTCATTGCTATTGCTTTGGTGACCTTCTGTAAGAAATTAACTAGGTTTAGTAAACACAACCTTCCCTTAAGAAAGCCACACTGGGATGGGACCAATGTCCTTGTTAATCATTTCCATAATAATTTGTTCCATGTCTTTGCATATTAGACTTGTCAGGCTCACGGGTCTGCAGTTTCTGAGGTCGGTTGATGATATGTTCTTATGTAGAGGGGTGAGAGTTGTGGTCCACCATTCACTTGGTATGCAACCTGTTTTGAGGCTGTAGATGAAGAGTGCCTTAAGTGGTCCTTATAGGTCATGTTTAGATTACTCAGAGGCAACCAGATGATATTTTTGAGGTGCATTGAGACAGTGTTTGCTTTTTGCCTTTATGAGTGCCACCATAACCTGATCCCTGATAATAGTTAGGGGGGAGTATGCTAGTACGGATTTAACAGGGGGTAGCCAGGGAGGAGTGGAGGGTGAAGTTTGAGCTGAATCAAGCCACTAAATTTGCTTTGTCTCCTGATCAGTGAAGGATTAGTGCAGTCTCAGATGTTTTATATAGTTAACAGGATGTATAGGATGTATGCTATTACACATGTAGGGTACAGTGAGGCTTCCCAGCCTGAACAATGAATGTTTTACTTATAGGTTCATGGCCGGCCTTAGGCATAGGCGAACTAGGCGACCGCCTAGGGCGCCATAAGGCCGGCATCATAAAGGGCGCAATTTCGTTAACTTAACTCTCTCCACTTTTCATCTGTAGTTGCGCCCGCCCTTTGTAGCATTGCGCCCTCCCCCACATCCCTGACTACTGCTCCAATCCATCCACAGTTTATAATATAACGCAGCCCACACCCGCCTCTCATTCCTTTTTTCATTGACGAGAGGCGGACGTAGCCATTGGCTGTCGTTACTTCCTGTGTTCCTGATCTGTGGACTGGACGACATCGGTGTGGATTATCGGCGGACTAGTTCCCTCTACACCACGCGGGCTACCAACTGCGCTTTCTGCATTTTTTTGTGGGTGTCCCTTGTTTGCTTTTCTTGCTTGGCTTTTGAGGTAAGTCGATTCAGGCAGCTCTCTCATGCATGCAATTGCCGCACATTCAAGAAACTGTGTCACACTAACGATGCTTCTGAGCACATGGAAAATACAGATTGCAGCATGTAACTAAATTAAATAAAAATATAAAGATCCCCTCTAGAAACAAGCAAGCAAAACAAGGGATGTTGTTTCTTGCATGCTCAAATGTCCTTGTACATAGAATGTAATGAGATGGACGTCAGTAAGTTCAGGCAGGCCTAAGGTATGAAGGACATAAATGCTACAAAACTGCTCGTCATTGAGTGAAGTAAGACATATTTCACAAGCATGAAAGTACTATACAGCCTCTGCCATACATGGCTCATAATACTCTGCGCGGATATTAAAATTCTCTTTATTCTTATCCCTAGGCTCCAGCTACAGTCGATAACATTGGGACAGTAATGAATAAGTAAAAAGACTGCTTGGAACCACCACGATAAAGTAAAAAAAAAAAAGTAGTTGATTTTGACAAAAAACAAATACGCTTTCCACGCATACAAATGCGCTTCATCAGGTTATCACATGGGACAGTAATGAACTAAAACAATCCTACTGACAAAACAGTGTTCCAGCACTATTAGATTTAAAGTCTTATAGGCAACTTTAGTTTTAAAATTAGCAGGGTTGCATGATGAAAAGTGCTTTATATAAGAAGTGTTGTATGACATGAAGGCCCTAGCGGTCGTTAGCCTGGTATAAACCTATGAACATATGAAGCAAGCCTGTACTGAAAGTTATTCAAAGGCTAGGCTAATGCCTAAAAAGGATGGCCATGCATGCATCTATGGTTTTGACAGATATGCACAGCCACTTCTGATGCCTAGAATTCTTCACATAGTGATCTGTTTTCCTTGATGTCATCTGGTATAAGCAGGCAAGAATAAGCTGAATATTTCCAGCACTGTGTTTTGCTACCATAAATGTTTCATTTTTTACTTTATTGTACGACTGATGTCCTATTAATTCAAACAACTGCAGTACATGCCTGCCTGTTTACATGGTACAATACATAAACTTAATAGAACCCATCCAAAACAGTATAAAAACGCAATTTAATTTCTACAAGTATCCTGTTTCACAGATATTGTTTCAGGCAACTCATCTTGTCCTTCACGGCCCAAAAAGACAGATGTATGCTCATTTGTTTAGAAAAAAAGGTAATATCATCAGAAATTTGTGCATTGTCTTTTGCTGTTAAACTCTGCATTTTAAGTTTCTTGGGAAAGATTTGACCAGGTGAGACAATAACAGATACACCAAAGGAGCCACCAAGGGTAGAAGGGTTACAGAATTTCAACTCCAGAATTCTTATCCATTGTGAGATATAAAAACCACAAAATAACAGACACAATCCAATTGCACTGAAAAGAACAAGCTTTGATTCTGGAAACTGCAACCAGCCCAAATTATTTTTTTTTATTTTTCATTTATTTGCATTTTGTTTACTGAGTTAGTTCCAGTAGGTGATTAGCCTCCTTTCAGTGGGACAGCCAAAATAGTATTCCTACTGACAGGGGAAATTTGGCTAGGGCACCAGAAACCTCCCTTCTACTTTTTCAATAAGTGCCGTGGGTCCTTTTACATCCATGTGAACCTACCACTAACTCAGGCAAATGGGGCTTCAGTTTTATGATTCATCTGAAGGACTGCACACTCAGAAGTACAGCTTATGAAATATGTTTTGCTTCAGTGCACTGCAGTGTCAGTAAAATTAATCTGATTATCTGGCATGGGAATAGAACCCACTGTCTTCTGATTTTCCAGCACCAAAGTTAATTGCCCTATTTACTGAGCTATATAGACTACTTGTGCAAACGCTTCCCAGTAGTCATTATGAAAAGCTGCAAATGTGCAGTGAAATCCTATAACATTTAACATGAACATAGAAGGATCAGATTATGCCAAATCATTGTAATGTTCTCAGATGACAACAAATAAAGGAACCCATGGTAAAGAAGTGAATATAGCAAACTGCAAGGAAAAAGGCAAATTATAATCAGACAAGGTTTTCTAGGACATATGCAACAGCCAGGTGCAATTGCAGGAATGATTGTCTGGGCTCTAAAAATAATGTACCGATAACTTGTTTGGTGGCAGCATACCGGGTTGGTGCACCACTGCTTGACCAAGTCACATGGGACTGAATATCTACTTAGTGTGAGATGCAGCCAAGAGAAGGAGGGACAGAGTCATGGACAAACAGTGTCAGATCACAATCCACTGGTAGGATAAGCACGACAATTCACATATTTTCTGAAGTAAAAAGTCTGTAACTGTCATATTTACAACAATTTTAATTAAAAATACAGCTGCAATATGTAGCCATACATATTTGTGATATTTCTTATTGTCACAAATGTACTTATTGCATAGCTACTCAGTATACTTTCTGTGATCTGTTAGGGTCCTGAGGATGTCTGGATTCGTTTTTGCCTCTGGCTCTTGGTGTAAGCTGCTGTTAACCGGGGGGGGTTGCTAGCTATTGTACTGGATTCTTTGATCTGGTGTTGTGAGAATGTCTGCTTTTTTACCATTTATTTCTCTCTGGGTCTAAGTCTAAGCTGCTATAAACCAGGAGGAGGGGGAGGTTGCTAAGCACTTTGTTAGGGTGGTGAGAATGTTTGACTATTTGTCTCTGGCTGTAAGTGTAATGCATCTGGAGTGATTGAATTTGCAAAAAGATGTAGCGAGGCTGAATCCAAGCAGTCTGTTCAGAACGGATGCACAACATGGCATTTTTGTGTTGGTTGCTGTATTGCACGTGTAGGTAAAATGCAGGTTTGTTGCAAAACTAGTTTGTTTGTAAGGAAATACTACTAGCCCTTGTCATTGTCATTGAATATTGCCAGCTTGCATTCTCAGTGGTGTAACTGTACTGAAGTGGAAGAGGTGTGACTGAGTTTTGGTGGGCATAGTTTAAACTGGCCAAATTAAGTAGCAATGTAACAAGGAGACCAATTCCACAGTGCCTTTAGTGACTGCATCACACTATTGCCATTTTGTAATATGCCTGTATCTGGTGTGTATAAATTTCCAAAGAATATCCAGATTTGTGCCTCTTTTTTTGTCCATTTTTCATCAAATTTTGTTTCTTTGGCAAATTATTGGTAAATCATTAAAGACTGAAGTTAGGAAATGCTAGACATTTGAGTTTCAGAATTCATATCCTTTGGAAAATTCATGTTAATGTAAAACCTGTTACTTTATCAGCTTTCTAAGTTTGTAACAGCAATATTTAAACATTGCCCTATTTTTGGGGGCCTTTGTCCCTCTTTTTACGGCTTTGTCAAGATTTCTTGCTCTAAGACGTTTGGCCAGTGTATGAATGTTGGAGAAAATGTTTGATGGAAAGAAATGCTAAGTTTTCCTTTCCTATCTGTTACAATTGCAGCGGATGCATAATGATGTAGAAACTTCTAAAAAGGCAGTGGTTTACAAATACCTGTTGTGTAGTGGGCTTTTGGTTTCAAGAAGTCATTGCCATTCCTTTCATTGCTAGTTTTGGTCTAGAAATAAATGTTATACAGTGAGCTGTTTCATGAGGTCATCACCATTCCTTTCATTGCTAGTTTTAAATTACTCATTATATGCTGTGAAGTCAGTTTATAAATCATGTGCAATGCAACAGCTTTCTTTCTGATGCAGTGATGCATATTAGCAAGAATAGTGTTTATGTACTTTGGTAACTGCTTATGTCATACAAATGAAAGCTAAGCATGATAGACATTATTAGTTATGCATTATAATGAAGTGCCACAGTCTGTGTTTGGAATAATCAAATAAGTAGGTCTGGAGTAGTAATGGCATGCATGCATTCACCACATGTGTATTTTTTATGCCCAACTGATTTAAACCTATTAAATAATAGCCCATTGTTATAACGTAGCATTTTCTATTGTGTTACCTTCCATTATATTACTGTTGTATCAGTTTGTACCATTGATGTCATAGTCTATGTGACAATTATATTGTACTTTGGTAGCAATTTTAGCTGTTTTATATTTGTCTATAGTGTGATATTCCTTGCTGTTAAAATAGCTTTCCATTTTTAGTTTTAATTTTGTGTTGTGTGATAACTGAGAATTGTAATCATATGTTTGCCATTTCCTACTCCCATGTGGCTTAACTGGGCACTCAGTTATATTATGCAAGAATAGCCATGTGACGATTTTGGTTCTATTTTAAGAATAGGGGAGCTGGCTCCTTGGTTTTTAGATTGTAGTTGAATATAGCGCTTGCCTCCACATATATACTTTTGGGGGCAAAGGAACTGAAGTTGAATTATTTATTAACATTATGTATACTTAACAAGCACTGGAGGCACTAAGTCAGTTTTTAAATTTTGTAAATCTGATTGCATGGCTTAAACCAGTATAGCTGTTACATTTCATTGTGTTGCATGATACAGTACATGAGCCAGTGTGGTAAAGAATTGCCCTTCCAGTGGCACAAGTTAAAAGGTAATCTTATGTCAAATTGTAACTGAGATACATGATAAATAGGGCTGAGTCCTAAGAATAAAGAAATATATTTTAATCACATTGATCAGCTTAGATGGACTTTAGTATGCTGCAAGGAAGTGTTCCACCTTTGCCACTTTGTTCCATATTGGCAGGTACAGTTGACAGCTATGGAGGATTTTGTCTCTTATTCTTAGGAAAGCAATTTCCATGGATTGCCTTTCTGCTGGAATACCATTGTATTGATTATTGAAGTGGTGTTCCAAACTAACCAGATATGCTGCTAAGTTTGGTAGAGGTGATGGACAGCTATCGGCATATGTAAAAGGTGAACATACATATCCAAACTCTAAAAAACTGTTGTGCTCATCCATTAGTAAACCTCTTTGCTGTCCCTTATTCTCTCTGACAGAGCAGATTGCTGTCGATCTCGTGCATTGTAACACTATGTTTATGCTACATATTTGATTATGGTCAGTCAGTGCCCAGTATCTGTTGTACATGCTGGTCAGTGATATGCTGGTGTGTAAGGCTTGCTCCCTTTGTTACACCATGACAAAGCATTCACTGATTTTTTTAAGCCATTAAAAAAATTGAAATAAATGACTGAAGTGGCTTTTGTGGGAGTGACCTACCTGTGGGCGTGGTTCAAATCGGGGTGTTCCTTGAGAATGGCATGGGTGGGCCTTAAGGGGCACCAGAGCACTACTTTGCCTAGGGCGCCATTTCAGCTAAGGCCGGCCCTGTATAGGTTCATAGATGTGTATTAGGAGAACAGCCACAAGAGCCTGTTTTAAATCAAGTCATGTTTCCCAAATCTCTGACACGTTCTGGTACACTAGATAAGTGTAATTAGAGGCTTGGGAAATTAAATTTTCCATTATGAATGTATTTAACAGCAAATGATCCTTTATTCCATATGACTTTTTTTTAACCTTTCTGTTCTATTGCCTTACTTTCAGTTTTCTTCTAAATGACTATAAACTCGCATCTCCTTCAATTACAGTGCAAAGTTTATACATCGTCGGAAGACAAGTTATTGGTCTATAGTTTTTAGGATAGCTTGCAGGTTCGCACTTAAGTACCAGCATTTTTTTTTGTCTTGTTAACCAGGCTGGTGTCTGTTCTGGGTGCGCATATAAATAGTTTTTACTCATGGCTAAATCTTCATGTAAAGAATTTAATACTTCTAGCCAGAAGTTAGGTACTGCATCTGGCCCTGGGGTTTTCTGGTTAGGAGATTTTCTCAAGTTGTTTCAATTTGTCTGGCTGTTTCTTCATCCCATATTGTATCCTGTACATTTGAACTTCTTATTCTTTCTTTTACTTCTTCTATCCATTTAGCATCTTTATAATGTTCCACAAGGTCTTCATAGAAATTTCTCCAAAACATATCTATTTCTTCTTTTTTTGGAGGTGTTTCAATTCCTTTTACCTTGTTTCCCAATTCTCTATAAAACTTTTTTGGGTCATCAATAAATTGCTTATTTTGTACTTTTCCTTTATATTTATCTGCATATCGTCTAAGTTTTTCTGCATGTGCTGATATTTTTCATTTTTTGTGCGTGACAGATCCTGATCTGCTCTGATACTCGTTAGTTTTATCACGTCTATCTTTCTGAGTATTTTTGTTGATCTGGTCCCTCTCCTATACTCTTCCAACAGTATCACTTCTTGTCTTAATTACTTTATAGTTTTCACTATGCGATACTTCCATGGTGGCATTCAATTTCTTCCCTTCCTTTCCCTTACTATCCTGTGTTTTTGTGGCAAGACTTAATATGTTATTAATTTAGCTGCACAGTAATATATCCTGTTTACATCTGTTATATTGCATGAATCTCTATGGACAGTCCTAATTACTGTGCTCCTTTGTTTTATCAAACTTGTAACTTTTGGGGTTTTATTTATTTTCTGCAGTCTATTTCTTTCATTGATCTTAGTATGTCTGTCCTTCTCTATTAAATCAAGCAACTCTTCTTATAGATCATTTTCTTCTAAACTGAGAGCACATTCTTTGTTCTCTATTTCCTGTGGGCATTCTATAGAAATATTGAGATCATCTTCCTGTGCTACATTCTCTTGAGTTTCATTCTGTGTCATCCATTGCTTTGCATATGGAAACTGACTGGCCTTCCCTCCACAACATTGACTACATCAGAGTTGCCACAGTTTCCTGTTCCTGCCCTTGCTGTGCAACCACAAATGAACATTTGTATTGTTTTCCTTTAAAAGACTCCCAAGTATCATCACATGGCAAGTAATCAGATGTTTCTCGTTCATAGGTTCATAGGATGATACTTGCATGTTGTCCGGGAGGGCCTTTTAATAAGCCTAACCAAGAATGTTGCCCATGTTCCCTCAAATTCAGTACCCGTTTTCCTTGAACTCCACTGGTTTCTCCTTAATTTGGGAATCCATTACTCTATCCTGCTATGGTGTTTCCTGAGTTAGATTTTCTACATTAAATCTGTCACTTCACAGGTACTCCATAACCTCATTTTCTATTTCTTTAACTTCTCCATTACTTATCCTCTTGTCTACTTTTCTTCTTTGTTCTCTTATTTTTTCCTTATTTTCTATGTCCTGATGCCTTTGTCTATACTTCTCTTCAAACATCTTTGGTGCTGCTGTTTTTGTATTGATTAGTTTTGCTTTCTCCTTTGCATAAATATTAAACCATATTAAATCTCTTTTTCTTTCTCATGTCCATATTTCTTCTTCAAATGTCTCCTAATCTTCCTTATTCTCCTTACTTTGGGGACTCATTCCATACTGCTGTGATGTAACTTGTGATCTGATGTTGTCAGTCTTCACCCAATCCTTGACAGTGGTTTTGGTTCCGAATCTCGGAACCGACTTGGCCACATCTTCCAACTCTCGAGCTCCAAACTCTCGAGCCAGGCACTGCCCATAATGCTCCTCATAGAGATTACCCCAATCTGGTTTGCCACTTCTAAGACCAGATGCTTTAGCTTCCTTCTCTCGAGCCTTGGCTATAACAGTGAGTAATTCTTTAATATTTCTTCCTCTTTGAATTTATTCTTTATTCCTTATAAATAATTTACTGTCTCGTTCCCTCTCACACTATCTACCTGCTCCTCTTAACTTTATCCTGCTTCTTTTCCTTTCCTACCATTGGTACCATTGCTGGTACTTTCTTCCTATTACCTTTTAGGTATTCTAACTTACCATTGCTGGTATTTTTCTATAATTTTTTTTCTGTAATTTTTCTTTCATTAAAAAAAAATCCTTTGAATTTTTCATCTCTCTATCTCCTTTGTCACACGGCTGTTGCTACAGTTATTCCTACTTCACAATGGCTGATCAAAAGCAACCTTCTCCTGCCAAGTCTAGTAAAGGCACCTCAGGTTTTAAAAGGTGCCAAAAATTGTAAAGGCAAGATGCCTAATTCTGACAATCTTCATTATGTGTCTATTGTCTGGGGAAATCACGGGTTCTCCACATGAACCCTGACTGAAAGAAAGAAAGAACAAATTAATATTAAAAGGGCTTCTTAAAACTAATTTCAATGAGGCGTCATCTGAGCCTAGACCTGAAACTAGCACTTCCTCATCATCTTCCTCTGTTTCAAGGAAAAGGTCTTCTCCGGTTCCAAGGTCTTTGGAACCAACTAAGAAGTTGCATAAGTCATCCTCGGTACCAAAGAGCTCCTCAGCACTGGAGGATTTATCTGCTTCGAGACCCAAGCTCCCCTCCAAACTGAAAACTTCTGCTTCTGCACTGACAGATTCCTCTGTGCTGAAGCTATCTCAACTAACAAGAATTAAATACTCTAATTCCATTGACCCATTCAAAGACATGCCACCCAGCCAGTTTATAGAAACAAGACCCCCCTAGATCTCCCTCTTCATCTTCTATTTGATCTGCTCACAGTCTTTCTGAGGCCGATATATTAAGACTGGTGGATCAGCTCCTGGCAGCTATGGGGTTAGCCTCAGTTCGTAGCCACACTGGCCTTCGAACTAGCCTAGCTATAACTCCTCCATACCCTCTTCCTCCAACTCCTATCAAGACCTTGGAGCCCTCGGTTATGACCCCTCCGGTGTTGACTGCTTCACTTCTAGTAGCATCCTCGTCTCTGGTTCTGAGAGTTGTCTTCAGTTCCTCCAAGCCTTTGCCACTGGAGGTCTCCAGTGGTCATGATTATCTGGTCGGGTCCAAGGGGCTTGGATCGATTTCTTTTCACTTGGAACCATCCATGTCCCTTGGCACCTTGGCCTTTGCTGGATCAACCCAGGCTTCTGTTCCAGAGGCCGCTTCCTCAGTGTGAGGTGTGACCCTGGTTCTAAAGGAGTCCTGTTCAGTTCCGGGCTCCTATCTCTCTATGGGGGGCAGCCTTTGGGATAATGGAGAAGGCATTGTCCACAGGGGACTCTCAGTCTTTGCCATCCCTGTCAGAACAGATTTCTACCTTCTCTGGACCTGAGCTACCATCAGTCTCACCCCCAGGACAGAGGGTGCAAAAGTCCCAGGTGACTCCCACTTTAATGGTCTCCTCTTCGGACACTTTCCTGGATCATCCTCCCAAGGAAGTCCCTGTGAAGAAGTGCAAGAGGAAGCACCTGGACTCCTCGGAAGAGTCCTTCACAGAAGATATTGATTCTGATAAGGGGGAAGGTTCCCCAGGTCATGCCCTGATGTTTCCTTTGTTGACATCCTAGGAATCCTAAAACAGAGGGGTGGCTGGTCTTCCATTCAACCTTACCTCGGAGGAATTAGTATACCTGGAGGCTTTTCATGCAGAGCCATCTATTTCACACAGCAGTCATGGAAGATGCCTGACTCCATAATCCCCAAGAGACCTGACCAGATTTTATCAGCACCTAAAGATGCACCGCATTGGTCTGAAGGGATTCCTGTTGATGCCATGGGGATAGTGGTCACCACAAAAAAGGAACTCACTGAAGGTAGTCAGACTATCCATCCCCCTAACACGAAATCTAGGACATTGGATAGATTTGGGAAGCATGTTTATGCTTCAGTGACCTTCACTATGAGATCCTTGGATTATATGTCATGCTATACCATATTACACAGAGATTTGATTAAAGAACTTTCAAATACTCTCTCAGGAGCAGTGACTGAAAGGGTCTGTGACAAAGTTTCCTCTCAGCTTGCAACCGTTGATACTATCTCCAATTTGCCCATGAGGATCATTGCTCATGCAGCTGAAAGGACGACTAGAGCAGCGGGTTCAGGAATAAACATTAAAAGGCATTTCTGGATGCACTTGTGTGACTTTGCGGACATGTTTAAAGCATCATTTGTCAATTCTCCTTTTGACAGATCCACCCTTTTTGCCCAAAGGCATAACACACCCTAGCCAGATGTGAGAAAGATGGTAAGACCCTATCTGCCATGGCCATACATTTTTCCACTCCACAGAGGCCTTATTCTAGGAACCAAAGAAGTGAGAGACTATGGTTTAAAAAATCCAAAGGGCCTTTCCAAGACTATTGAGGCAAAGACTTATCTTGGGGCAGTGGGGGAAGCAATGGAAGATGATGACCTAGGGGAAGAAATGGACTGCAGAATCAGGGGTTCAAAGAATCTTACTCTGGATCTTCCTATCAGCATCACTAAAGAGGGGCCCAACTGCCTTCCTCTGGAGACAGTCAGAGGGCGATTATCCTTGCATCTACCTGCCTGGCAATTCATAAATTTGGACAAATGGGTGCAGGGGATAATATCCAGAGGTTACAAAATTGCACTGTTTAAGTCCCAAACCACAGAAAAAACTCCCAGTTGTTCCACCCAATCAAAGGTAAGCAGCATTCCTAGAAATTCAAAAACTGCTCGAAAAAAGAGTCATCCAAAACGTCCCTCCAGACCAAACAGGCTTGGGGGTTTACTCAAGATTCTTTTTAGTGCCCAAAAAAAATGGGGGACTGGAGACCTATTTTGGATCTCAGCCAGTTCAACAAGGCAGTTCAGCAAACCAAATTCCGGATGGTCTTGGTCAAATCCATACTTCCGTTTTTGGAAAAAGGCAACTGGATGTGCTCTGTAGACCTTCAAGATGCTTATTACCACATAAAAATGGAAAAAAGCTCCAGGAGGTTTCTACGCTTCTGGCTAGGAGCCAGTCATTACCAGTTCAGAGCATTGCCCTTTGTCTCACCACAGCCCCATGGTGTCCACCAAATGCATGGCAGTGGTTGCAGCTCATCTCAGACTGCAAGGTTTTTGAGTCTTTCTGTATCTCGACAACTGGCTCTTCACTGCTACCACCATGAGTCTTTTAGAACAGGCAAGAGACTACAACATAAATATTTCTACGTCTCTATGCATAATGATAAATTTTGAAAAGTCCAGCCTTCAACTTTCTCAGCAACTGGATTTCATCGGTACTGATTTAGACACTATTACAGGGATTGCATCCCTACCTCCAGAAAGACTACAACATATCAGAGTTCAAGTCAGGCAAATTCTTCGGAGCAACAGGGTTCTGGCAAAACTTGTTCTTCAAACCTTAGGCTCCATGACTGCATCAGTCACTCTGATTCCTCTAGTGAGGTTTCATATGTGAATTCTGCAGTGGTTTCTAGCATCCCAATGGTCTCTGATACATGATCCAATGTCTCATCTAGTTATGATTACCAGCTGCTGCAAACAGGATCTCAGATGGTATCTACATTCCGACTAGATCCTCTTGGGCTGGCCATTCATTCTTCCTCAGCCCCAAACCATAGTCACCACGGATGCTTCCCAGATAGGTGGGGGCAGCATTATCTGGGAAAGACAGTGCAAGGCATGTGATCCCAATTGGAGGCCAATTTGCACAGCAATGAGCTGGAAATGAGGGCAGTGCTGTTGGCGATGCAAGCATTCCAAGATGCCCTTCCTCCTGGGACAGTAGCTATTCAGACAGACAACATGTCGGTATCTGGTATATAAACAAACAAGAGGGAACCAAATCTTACCCACTTTGTTGAGAAGCACAGAGTTTGGCAATGGGTGATTTCTTCCAACTGCTTTCTGATAACAACACACATTCCAGGAAGTTCCAGTGTGACAGCAGACAAATTGGGCAGGACTATTCTCATGCCTCATGAGTGGTCTCTGAATCCTGTAGTGGCAACAAGATTTTTTGCCATTGGGGCCAACCTTGCTGCGACCTCTTCGCCTCTCCCCTGAACAAGTGCAGAAATTACTTTGCTCTAATCCCCCCTCTGGGGGAGTCACCCAGAGATGCTCTTCTCCATGATTAACCTCCCAGTCTGTTATATGCCTTTCTCTCAACTCCTCTTTTATCACAATTCCTAAAGAAAGCCAAAAGGACAGAGAATTCATAATCCTCATTGCTTCCTTCTGGCCTCGACAAGTTAGGTTTCCCTTCCTTTGGCCTCATCTGATACAGAAATCATGGATTTTGGACCCAGTTCCAGATCTGCTAACTCACCCAGATGGCATGGTTCATCCAAATCTCCAACATCTCAAGCTCACTGCATGGCTTCTCCAATTCCCATGATTGCCAGGCATCCTTTCCTTTCTTCTCCTGTCCAAAGTATTATTACTGCTCATCACAAGCCTTCTATTACAAAACCGAATCAAGGCAAATGGGAAAAATTTACTAGATAGGCCTTGAATAAAGGATTGGACCCTTATACCAGTCCCATTCATGAAGTTCTGGAATTTCTAAACACACTTTTCCAGTCTGGTTCCTCTGCATCTATGATAAAAGTTCATCTGGCAGCAATTTCAAATTTCCATTCAGGCTGGAATGACTCTCCTCTAATGTCTCACAAGCTTTGTAAAGCTTTCTTGAAGGGACTCTTGCTACTAAAACCCCCATTTAAAGAGCCAGCTCCCCATTGGGATCTGACTATTTTTCTTGAAGCTCTTACTAAGACCCCCTTTGAACCATCAGCATCTTGTGATTTGAAATATTTATCCTGGAAGAAGTTATTTTTGGTGGCTATTACTTCTGCACAAAGGGTTTCTGAGTTTCAGGCCCTATCATGCAAATCACCCTACCTAATTTTTCATAAAGATAGAGTCGCACTCAGAACAAATCCATCCTTCCTAGCAAAAATAATCTCTGAAACCAACATTAATCAGTTACTTTTTCCCTAATTTTTCTAACAAAGGGTAATATGCCCTTCATTTACTAGATGTACACAGACAACTACATTTTTATCTTCATAGAACTAAAGAATTTAGAAAATTGGATCAGTTATTTGTAGCATTCTCATCCCTCCATATGGGTAATCCATTTGCTAAGGTTATTTTAGCTAAATGGCTAAGAGACTGCATCATGTTCATCTATCATTCTAAAGGACTTCAAGTTCTCAAACTAATTCAAGCCCATTCAACTAGAGCTGGAGCAACTTCAACAGTTTTTCATGCCAGAGCTTCCATAGATGACATCTGTGCAGTAGCCACATGGTCTTTTCATCATACCTTCATCACTCATTACAAATTCGATCATGTCTCGAGGGGTCAAGCATTCTTTGGCTCTACTGTGCTTAGGAATATTCTTCCTTGAGACCTCCCAAGGCTACAGTAGCTGGGGATTCTGTCCCACCGTCAAAGATTGGGTGAAGATTGACAACATCAGTTAAAGAAGTTATGTCTTACCATAACGTTCCATCTGTGTTGTCAATCTTCACCAATCCTTGACATCCCCACCCACCTTCCCCCACCCTGAGATGTTTAGTAGACCAGATTAATCCTCAGCTAGTTTCACTTTAAGGACTCATATATGGCCTCTTTCTGTATACTTTCTAAAGTTAACCATATTTTGTTTTTTCTATATACTACATATTTGGCAAACTCGATCTGAGGTAATCTCTGTGAGGAGCACTATGGGTAGTGCCTGGCCCGAGAGTTTGGAGAGCTAGAGCTGGAAGATATGGCTGAGTTGGTTCTGAGGTTTGGAACTGAGCCCACTGTCAAGGACTGGTGAAGATCGACACCACAGATGGAACATTATGGTAAGACATAACTTCTTTTTATACTTTCTACACCAGATCCTTCACTTCACAAGTTTTCCATAACTTCCACTTATATATTTTTAACTTCTACTTTGCTAGTCTTCAGCTCTACATTCCCTCTTTGTGATCTTATTTTTTATTGTGAAATTTTCCATATCTGGATGCCTTTGTCTGTATTTCTCAGTGGATATCCTTGGGACTGCCTTTTTTGTATTGATTAATTTGGCTTTCTCCTTTCTGTAAATATTGCATCATTTCAGATCTCTCTTTTCCATATCCAGTTTTGTTCTTTATATTTTTACACTTCCTCAGATTCTTCTTTTTACAAAGAGATCAAAGTTTCTTGCTCTATATAATGTTTTTCATAAATCTGCTGATTAATGAAAACATTTTTTATTTGAAGCTTCTGACAGTTTTTCTTGTGGAAGTATTTTTCTTTCCTATAATTTATCTCATAATCTTTTTGTACATCTTGCGTCTGGAAATTCTGGGCTTTTTGCAAAATAGTAATAAAACATAATTTCTTTCTTATCCTCAGTAGTCCACTCTATTTACTTTATAGCTCTTTTTTGGATTATCAGTTTTTGTGATTTTTGTGGACTGCTACTTCCTTCTTGTAAGGGGGGGTATCCTCCCCCTGGGCCTGGCTTAGCCCAATTGTAGGAATGTTTCAGTGTCTTGAGGATTATTCACTGTCAGTTTTTCCAGTCCTGACACCAGTTCACCTACCAGGATTGGGCAGTTTTCTGTCCTGGGTCTTGTGCACCCAGCTATCTTTTCTAGTTTTTGACCTACTTCTGTCCATGATATATGCTAGGTAAAATACAGTCTATATATCAGTGTCGCCTTGGTGAGATTTTGTGAAAAACAGGGTCCACCTTGTGAAGGTACTCACCAAGACTTGAGGATGAATTAAATTTCAACAACGCTACTCTCCTTTACTTACTGACATCTCTTCATTTGGACCCTATAGGGTCAGTATAGGTGGCTCCATTGACAATGAGCTGTACACTCACAGTTGTGTAGTGCCTTTGAGATTGCAGACATAGCTAAATAATGCTTTGTGGTTGTCCTTGGCCTGGAAGGCCAAATTTACTGCAGATTCTGCTTTTTTAGACTTTATTTGTCCTCTGAGTTGTTTGTATAGTGTAAAAGTTTGTTTATTCTTCTGGGTGCTACACCAACTAATTTTTGCAAAGATTTTCTTTCTTTCTTTTTTTTTTTTTTGCTATATAGCCTATTGATGTTGCGATTCCATCATGGATCTTTTTTTTTTTGAGTTAGTTCTGTTCTTCCTGGTATGTACAGCTGCCTCTACACAGCTAGTAACATGCTTGTATAGCGTTTCAGTGAACAGTTCTGCATAGGCAGCAGCTTTCTCCATTTTTGGGGGGACTTGAAATGTTGCCAGATTATCACTTAATAGTAGAAAGTTAGCCTTTGAATAGTTCTTGAACATTCCCGACTTAGCTGCAGATCCAGGATTTATTTTTACTTCAAAGACCATTTTGTGATGTGACCTTATCAGAGAAGACGTTACACTAGGGGATGTGCAGCACTCTCCCATATTAGTGAAGACCAGACCCATTATATCTGTATGCCTGTTTGATGTACTGACAATCTGATCCAGGAATTTATTTGCCTCCACGTTTACTGTCGTACATGATTCCCAGTTAACAGTGGGGTAATTAAAATCACCCATGAATATGGTATTGGGTTGGATGATGAGTGTTTCCATTAAGTTTAAACACATCTTATGGGTTTCCTGGGCCATAAAGAGGAACCTATAGCTTGAAAGGAAGAGGCATGTGATTTTTATCTGTGGTGATTTGAATATAGAGAAGCACAAGTGTATTGTCCTGTTTGAACAGCCTTGAGTTATATTTATTTTGAATGTATTTTTGATGTAAATCAAAGTGCCTCCACCTTTAGCCCCTGTCTGTGTAGTAGCTGGTCTGAATGTGTGGAAGGCATTACAGCCTTGCACCGCCAATGGTCTATTTGTGGCCTTAAACTATTGTGTCAGTAACTACACAGATGTTAGCATTGTCAGAAGAGCTTGTAGGAGTGGATTTTTTTGTTTAGACTTGCATCATTGAGCATTAACACCTTTATTGATGATCTGGTGATATGCTAGCCAACCCAAGATAGGTAACCAGACACCTCCTATCTCATAGCTTATTATTTAGAGCAGAGTTGGCCTAGTGGTGTGTTGCTATGACTGCATTTCAGAGTCCTGGGTTCAAAACTTGGTAGAGTTGTTTTTGGAGAGCACAGTGGTGCAGTGATAGCATTGTCACCTCACAGCAAGAGTTTTGCTGGTTTGATTCTCGGCTGGAGTGCCTTCTTTGTGGAGTCTGCATGTCCTCCTTGCATGCCTGTGGGTTTCCTCAAGGTACTCCGGTTCCTCCCACTTTTCAAAAACATGCATTTGGAGCATTCTCCCCGGGCCTTCACTGAAAATTGGCTTCATTCCAAGTTGGACTTTCCCTGTAAACAAATGTAAAAATAAATAAATTATTGAACTAGGGCTGCTATTATGGAAGGCATACCCTGACGTATAGGACACATAGGCCCCTTAGACTATTATCATGGTACCTGGTGTTGCTGGAATAGGCCGGTTCTGCAACCCATTTGGCAACATTAATCAATAGTGTTTAGAGCTACAACCAGCTTTTTGGTGAACATTAGTCAACATGACCAGCTCACGAACAAGCCAATTTTTACACTGTTGAGTGGCTAGCTCTGACATGGTGTGTAGTCTGTGATCAGTGATCTCCTATAGTACAGTTTTGTACCTACCATAAATGTAGATGTTAGAGTGTTCACTCTGCTGCAGTCATCACACTTGGGTTATCCTGCCATCAGGCGGTCCCGCAGTCAGCCTGAGTTCCAAAGTCTTGGTCCGGCGTTGGTTGCTGTCGCTTCTTCCCTGACATTAGTGCGCCAGGGGTATATAAGAGGCACCCGACGCCATTTTCTTCAGTTTTTCTTGCCCCAGATTTTATATATATATATATATATATATATATATATATATAAAACTATATAAAAAAAAATACATATAAAAATAAAACAATACCTTCAGGCACAAGCAAATACACCACAGAGGTTGTATAGGATAGAATGGTATAGATAAGTCCAGCTAGTCCACAGAGGATGGAGGGAGGGTAACCTGGACTGCAGCAGGGTGAACACTCGAACATCTACATTTATGGTAGGTACAAAACTGTGCTATGTTCATCGTGTTACCCTGCTACAGTCATCACACTTGGGTTGAATCCCAAAGCTAAGGATGGGTGATGGAGTTAAACAGGGTTAGAAGAAGCTAGTAGGCCCTGCAAAACTGCAGTGGCAAAACCAGCTCTAGTCTTAGAATATAGAGGTAAGTGATAGTGTTTGGTGAAGGTGTGCACTGAACTCCAAGTTGCAACTTCCAGAATATCCTTGCTTGTCACCCCCCTGAGAAAGGCTGCTGATGTAGCTGTAGCCCTGGTGGAGTGTGACCTAATGTTAGTAGGTACCGGTTTCCCATGATGCGTGTAGCAGAAACTTATGCAATGTCCTATCCATTCTGAAATGGTCTGTTTTGAGATAGCTTTTCCTTGTGATCCTGCAGCATAGGCTACAAAGTGCTGGTCAGATTTTCTGAAAGCCTTAGTTTTATCCAAGTAGTAACGTAATTGCCTGTGAATATCCAAAGAGTGCAGGAGTCTTTCTCCTTTGTTCTGGGGATTTGTGAAAAAGGTGGGCAAATGAATGGTTTGGTTTAGGGCCACACTGGATACCACCTTTGGCATAAAGGAAGGGTTAGTTCGTAGAGATACTCTGTCTTGATGAAAAATGAGGAAAGGCTCCACTGCCATTAGTGCCTGTAGCTCTGAGACTCTTCTAGCTGAAGTTATTGCTAGTAGCAGGGCAGTTTTCCATGAAAGGAATTTTAAATCAGCTGAAAAAGCTGGTTCAAAGGGCGGCAGTGTAAGCTTTTCCAGAACAAAGTTGAGATCCCAAGTAGGTGTTGGTGCTCTCCTGGGCGGTCTTATGTTCTTAGCCCCTCTGAGGTACTGTCTTAGGAGTGGATGTAAAAATAAAGGAGGATCCGTGTTGTAATGAGCTGAAATTGCTGAGGCGTGGATCTTAATAGATGAAAAGGAAAGTCCTTTGTGCAACATCTCAGTTAAATATTGTAGAATCTGAGGAATGTTTGGATCAAGCGGATTTTGGCCTTTAGCCTGGTTCCAGGTGCAAAATCTTTTCCATTTTTCTGAATAGGTTTTCCTGGTGCTGGGCCTCCTGGCCTCCAGAATGACATCCATAACAGCTTTGGATAGAGGTGTTGGCTGGTTGTTTAGGTAATTTGCCATGCAGCCAGGTTTAAAGTCTTGAGCTGGCTGTGTAGAATCTGATTGTCTCGCTGGGTGAGCAGGTGAGGAATTTGTGGGAAAATCCATGGTGGGCCATGGGCCATGTTCCTTAGAACTGGATACCAGTGCTGGCGTGGCTAGTCTGGTGCAATGAGTATCATTTGTGGCCTCTCTAATCTTTCAGCAGTAACTTTGCTAGAAGAGGCAGTGGAGGAAAGGCATACACTGTTAATGTTTTCCAACTGAATGAGAGGACGTCCACTTTCCAAGCTTGTGGATGGAATGTCCTTGTGCAAAATTTTTGAAGTTGGTAGTTTTGGGGGTTGGCAAACAGATCTATAAGTGGGCGCCCCCATTTTTGAGTTATCATTGCAAATACTTGTGGATCTAGTTTCCACTCGTGGGGATCCATGATGTTTCTGCTTAGGTCATCTGCCAATGTGTTTTTCTTTCCTGGCAGGAATTGTGCTTGTAATTGAACTTGGTAAGACAGTGCTGTGTTCCACAAGGACATTGCTTGCCTGCGTAGAGGGTAGGAATGTGTGCCCCCTTGCTTGTTTATGTACCACATTACTGTGGTATTGTCCGTCTTTATTATTAGCTGTCCTGGGTGTAAGAGGTCCTTGAAAGCTTTTAGGGCATTCTGTACTGCTAGCATTTCTTTTTGATTGATATGCAGATGCCTTTGATCTGTAGTCCATTTGCCCTAAATGCACTGTCCTGCCATGTGTGCTCCCCAGGCATAGTCCGATGCATCTGTTGTCATAGTTTGCCTGGCTGTGGGTAAGGTGAAAGGCTGACCCTTGTTGAGGTGACATGCCTGTGCCGACCATAGAAACTCCTGTTGAAGGCAGGGAATGAGTGGTATCATTGTTTCCAAGCTGTGGCTGTGCTGAGTCCATACGCTTTTCAGGTACCATTGTAATTTTCTCATATGCAGTTTTGCAAATGGTATTAGTAGTATGCAAGATGCCATGAATCCCAAGGCCTGCATAATTTTTCTTGCAGGGAGTTGGGTCTTTGTTGCCATTATTTTGATGTATTGAGTCAGCTGTTGTTGCTTGTCTGGCATAAGATAAGCCAGCTGGGCCGTTGTATTCAAGCTGGCACCCAGGAATATTATGTTTTGTGAGGGTACTAGTTTTGATTTCTTTTCGTTTACTGTGTACCCTAGGCAACTTAGAACGTGTCTGACAAATGCCAGATGCTTTAAAAGAATGTCCTTGCTTTCTGCTTGAATAAGGCAGTCGTCCAGGTATGGGTATATTTGAATTCCTCTGTCTGCAGTATGCGATTACCAGTGCCAGGCATTTTGTGAAGACCCTGGGCACAGTAGATAAGCCAAAGGGCAGTGCAGAGAATTGATAATGGGTTGAACCTGCAATGAAGCGGAGGTATCTTCTGCAATTTTGTCTGACAGGGACATGCAGGTATGCCTCCTTGAGGTCCAACGTTACTAGCCAAGCATTCTTGCCCAGCATGGGAAGAAGCTGCTGTATTGTTAGCATCTTGAATTTTGGTACTTGTAGATAGGTGTTCAGAATTGAAAGATCCAGAATGGGTCTCCATGCTTTGTCTTTTCTTGGGACTAGAAAGAGTCTTGAGTAAAATCCTTGTCCTTGCTCCTGTGTAGGTACCTGTTGAATGGCTCTCATGTCCATGAGAGCTGTAATGTGTTTTTGTACCTCTGCTCATTGATTTGGTGGCAGGTTTGGCATTCCTTTTATCCTTGGCAAGGTATGAAAGTGGAATCTGTAACCTTGTGAAACAATGTTTAGGACCCATTTCTCTTTTGTGATGATGTGCCAGTTGTCAGCAAAAAGTGCTAATTTTCCTCCCAAGGGAGCTGCCAGGAGAGATTTGCTTGGTAGTTTGAGGATTGAGTCATTGTGTTTGTCTTCTGCTAGCTTGGGGCCTGTCTTCTCCTCCTTTCTGGGTAGCAGTACCCCATTGGCGAGGTTTGTAAGGGCCTTGTGACTGACCTCTGCCCCTTGGGCGTCTGTATTTGCCCCTCTGTGATCTGTCAGAAGCTGGAAAGGACCATTTTTTTGTTGGCCAATTTCTGCTGAAACGAGGGGGTTGTACCTGTAAAAAATCATTGACCGTCTGCATAGACTTTGCCTTATCCTCCATTTTCTTTAAAACCTCTTCTGCTTTGACACCAAATAATACATCCTGCTGTAAAGGTGCATCCAATAATTTTGCTTTAACATGATCAGGTAGAGTTTGTTCTTTTAACCAAGTATGTCTACGTATAACAGACCCAGTAATAGCTGCTCTACAGGAAGCTTCCAATGAATCAAATCCACATTTTAAAGTATGTTTGCCCACCTGTTCAGCTGCATGCAACAGATCCTGCATTTCCTTGAATTCAGACTGTTCAGAAAGTGTGCTCATTTTTTGTTTTAACTGAGACATTGGGAATTGCTGATATTTCAGCATGTGAAACTGACAATTTAATGCTCTCATAGCCAGAGTAGCTGAGGTGTATATCTTCTTTCCCCATCTATCTAGGGCTCTGGAATCCCTTTCAGAGGGCACAGGATTTTTAGCCATAGAAGCTTTAGCCCCTTTGGGACCCTGGGAAATTGTTTCTGGGTCAGCCACAGGGCTTTTATAACGGAATTTGTGTGAGTGAGGTACTCTGTAGTATCTGTCTGGTTTGGCTGGAGCAGGAGGTAGAGAGTCTGGATTTAGACTAGACTCCAAGTAAACATCATCCACAATGTCTAAAACTGGAGGGATAGCAAGTGGTCTGTGCTGGGGTAGTAAAAGGAACTCTCAGAGCCTTTTCTTAGAATCAGAGTAGTCCTGGCCTTCCCAGTGGAAATGTTCCCTCATGGTATGTAAAGTTTCCCCAAAGGAGTAGTCTTCAGGGGGAGATGCTGAGGGAATAAAGTCTTCAGCATCAGAGTCTTCATAAGAGGGAAAAGTGTAATCCTGTTCCTCAGAAGAATCTGAGGAAATTGAAACCTGGTCAGAGGAAGCATAATCCTCCTCTTGTCTTGGTGTTTTATCTGGAGGGGGATGGGAACTCCTGATTAGGGTAATCAAATCTTCAGCTATCGTAAGCATCTGTTTCTTAGGCATGGGGCCTTGAACTGTAGACTGATGTACAGTCTTTTTTGGTTTCAATGGAGTTTTAAGCTTAGCATAAGATTTAATGGTGAGTGCAGTTGGTCTGAAGACACCTTCAGCAACCGAAGGTGTTTCTACTGCACCGGGATCTCCTTCTGCTCCGGTGTCGGAAGGGCCAAATGAAGATGGCTGCGATGGCCTAGTGCACTCCGCTTGAGAATCCACAGCTGTCTGGGGTTCCAATTCTGCGGTCGTCAGGGGCTGCATAGGCACCTCACTGAAAACAGGAGAACCGGCGACAGGCCCAGCAGAGGCCTCGGAATCTGGCTTGTTCCTAGGCTGCCTGTCCTTATCCTTGCCAGCTGTGCGAAGTTAAAACGGCATTTGATAGTTCGTTTATTAAACCTAGCACAAAACCGACAACCTGTGACGTCGTTGTCTGGGCCTAGGCAAGGAATACAATAAGAATGGAAGTCCTTATGAGGTATTTGCTTCCCACAAGAAATGCAATTGTTAACTTTTTCTGACATCGGACTGAGGCAAGAAAAGCTTCCCCAATGGGGTACTTAGCTTTATTGAAGACTTCGGACTGAAATTCGATTCGAAAATCTCAGGTGTCGGCCGACCGGCACTTGTGAACTGCATCTGCTTCGGGCACCGCGCAGCAAGAAAGACTGAAGAAAATAGCATCGGATGCCTCTTATATACCCCTGGCGCACTGACGTCAGGG
>NC_056744.1:1021391606-1021425641 GCF_019279795.1 Protopterus annectens
TATTAGTCTTATTAATTCCACTGTTTTCATTGTGTATTAAAGTCTCATCCAGCTGGCATTGTAAATCCACAGCTTGAGCCATGTAGTCAACATCTGTCTTTCTCTTCTTTTTTCTTACAGTAATGTTCTTCAATCCTTCCATGTTCAGTTTTGATTTCTTCCTTTTCACCTGCCCCTTGCCTCTTTTTTCTACCTTTTCCATTGGAAAGGTGATGCCTTTTTCTGTAGACTGAGGGTTTTCTGATAGACAGATATCTTCATTCCCTGTCACCAGTGTGTTACATAACAAAGCAGAATCCTTTTTACTACGGATTCTCTTTCCTTTACAGTCAGTTTCTTTTTCTTCCTTGTTATTTGTTGAGAATTTCCTTTCTTTCTTTTTTTGTTTTCTTCTAAACAAACTGTAAGACACAAACATGCGCACACACAAACACACACACACACGCACACACACATATCTTCTTGTAATGTAGTTTACTACCCATGACAATAATATGTGGGTGGGACGGGTCATACACTCAGTGACTGAAAAATAATCTGTATTCAGAAGAAATAAATTATATTTTAGCATCTGATGAAATGACAAACCGGTGAAATATTATTCAGACCACTGTTGTACTGAGAGTACTGAACCAAACTTCACCATAGCACCCCAATGAAACCAAATGTAATGTAAAATGTCAGACCTTGTAGCAAAGGCACACAAACTAAAGCCCCAGGGGACCTTCACTGAAAGGCTATACATTTGTCTCTCTCTGAAATTTCATTGCAAATCATTTAGCTACTTCTGATATACTATGTTGCTGTTGCTGTTTGACATATATTGTCCCCACTCAACAAGCAATATCAATAGTCATTCAAAAGTGATCATGTAACTGCCTTTAGCTTTTATACATTACTTGACATGAAAAATTATTCCCACATTCTTTATAGTTTTAATGTCTAATTGAGAAGAAAATGGAAGCTATCATGCTGCCCCAGTGTTAACTGCCACAGAAAATTATTAAAAATAAATAAATACAAAGTGTATCTGTGCTGTAATGTATATTGTTTCCACTGCCCACAAAACAATCTTGTTTTCTGCTATTAAAAGCAAAAGAACACCCAGTTACAGCTATGGACTTCAACTTAGATCATTGATACACTAAGCTTGGTTCATACCTTCCACCAAGCCAAAGCAATGGTCACTTTAATGTGAACTGCGTCTGCCTGCCATTTCCTCTCTTTTCACTGTTTGCACCCCATAGTTTTTAATATTTTAGCTCCATAGTATGGGACACCACATCACCTCTAACAGTATGGAACATACAAGCAAAATACAGAACATTTACTAAGTTCATCTAGGAAGCTCATGACATGGTAAATAAAATAACTATTTGCACATACTTACAACACGTTATTTTGAACTCATGCAATTCAGCATTTGCAGTGGCTATTGGTTCATTCAAATGTAGGACAGAGTCTTTCAATGTGAAACACTATGGAAAATGGAAGTTGTAATACTCAAATTCACATGCTGAAGAACATCACTCTAATTGGGTAAAGCTAAAACCCATTCTACCGCCTGATCCTCCAACAGGCAGCCATTTCTGGATACCAGCTGTGATTGCCAAAAGTAGTACAAAAAAAAAACAGCAATATATTTAATATTGCTGCTTCAGTATTGAAGGTGCAGCAACAGGCACCCTCCCAAGCACTCAAACTATAAGCTCAAGAATCAGGACAAACCCAAAAAAACAATGGCATACAAAGGCTCAAAATCAGGAATAGATTTCAAATACTGGTCTTATATATTAACTTACTAATAGAACGGGTAACAGGTTTTGCCTTAGCAAGCATTTCCTAAAGGGTACAAAGTCTGGAACTCATAAGTTTGTCATTTAGTGATTACAGTGCACCAAACTTCACCATAAGCCACACATTTTACAAGGACAATTCCATAAATAAGAGAAAAAATTCTAGGTCAGTTGAGAACTACATCCTCTGCACATACACACATATCCATCATTTACAACCATGTATATGACTGTGTACCTGAGATATCATCTTAAGATCAAATGAATGAATAACTGCATCTCAGCTCACTGCTGTAAGAACCATACAGTGTCACCCACTGCAACACTATTTGCCCCTCAACTTCTTAGCTCAAGAACCAGAAACAAAAACTAAAAATTATGAACAGATTTTAAGTATTTATCTTGTACAAGTAGAAAGCTTTCAGAATAACAAGCTTTGCAATAGCAAACATTTTCTGAAGGATATGAAGACTGAACCTCACATGCCTGTCATTATTTAGTGACTGCAATCCACAACAACTTGCTGTAAAGCCACAAATACTGCAAGGAACAGATGAAAATACCAATCAGATGTCCTTCTATTCTCATGTTGCAGTATTCATAACAGTAGGGAGTTGCTGCCTGCAGCGCCACCGTCCGGCCAGTATACCAAAGTCTTTGTAGCAGGAGGGTACATGTGATGTCCCCTAGCAGGGCCATAAACCACCATTAGGTACAAAAGTGATGTCTGCACATACCCTCATCAGAATTCTTCTGCCACAGTGAACATCGGACTCCTGTTTGCCAGTTCCACTAACAGATTGCATTTCTTCAGATGACCGAATATGTTTCGTTCAAGACCTAATGACTGATTCGACCGATACAGATAAGTGCCCTGTTGGGTTTTTTCCTTACCTTGATTACAGTCTAGACTTACATGTCAGCTAGAAAGGGGAAGTGTGCTTGTGGGACACAAATTCCTCACAAGGACATGCACGAGAAGTGAGTTTTTTGCTTGGGTGAGGCTCATGACCATACGTCCTGCCCTATTTGTAAATCGTTTGTCCCCAAAACTCTCTGAAGCCGCTTAGCGGCACTGAAGTTGTATTTAGAGAATCAAAGGCTATGTCGCTTAGTGCTCAGTATGGAAGGAGGAGTAGGCCTATCTGATGAGCCGCCGAGGAAGAAGGCCAAGAAAATCACACCGGAATCCCAAGCTGCGCCTCAGGTGTCTGTGCAGGTTCTAGAGGTACTTGAAAGCCCAGAATCCACTCAGACGACGGTTACCAAACCAGGCCCAGGAACCTTAATGGAAGCTGGGATGCCGGAAACAGAGTGTACGTCCGCTGAGGCAATTCAGCCATCAGAGTCTGATGGTGGAGGGGAACCACGATTCTCACAGTCAGAAGCCCCTGCTCCTCCAATTCCTACTAAACAGATGTCCACTACTATGGTTTCTACACCAACTAGACCCTTAAAAAGGAAACAAAAGACTAAGCACCCTGAACCTCAACAGGTGCCTTCTTGGGAAGTGTTCTCTCAAAGTCTATTTAAGGCCTTTCAGGCCCTACAGACACAACAACTTCTCCCTACTCTCTCACCTCAACCACCCTTACTTGTATCTGAGGAAGACTCCTCTTCTGAGGAATCCTTTTCTTATGAAATCCAAATAGACTCACCTAAGGATTTCATTACCCCAGAGGAGGAGGAGGAGGACTCAATTTCTCCTGAATCCCCAGGTGAAGAATTTACCTTTGGGGACACTATCACCCTCATGAGGGAACATTTTAAGTGGCAGGCTTCAGAAGTCTCTGAATCCAAGAAAAGGTATTTTGACCTTTTGCAATTGGAGCAACCATCCCCTTCTGCTGTTCCACCCTTATTACCTGCTTTTCAGGATGCTTTTCTGGCTGCTTCTCAGTCTCCGGACTCACAACCCCAGCAGCAAAATGACCAGACCATTTCTATAAGGTCCCCCAGGACACCCTGTTTCTATTTAGAAACCCACCGGCAGATCCAGCTGTTATTGCTGTATCTGCAGAAAAATCTTCTAGGCAGTTACCTTCTGCTGCCCTTTATCCAACTGATAAAGACAGCAAATTTATGGACAGACTGGGGAAAAAGGTATATACCTCTTCTACTCTGGCCATTAGGGCCTTGAACTACCAGACACACATGGCTAGGTATGTTTTAGACACCATTTCCAAAGCCTCTACCCTTCTGTCAGAGATACAGGATTCCCCTATAAAAGCACAAGTTAATTCCCTTCTCTCCACAGCATCCCAAGTAACCAAGCACTCCATTAAGTGCAGTTAAGATGCGGTGGAAGCCTCATGTAAATCAGCAGCCTCAGGATCAGTACTAAGATGTTATTCCTGGGTACGGCTTCAACCTCTCCCCATGGATGTTCAGACTAAATTACTGGATGCACCCTTGGACAATAAGGCCCTTTTTTGACAGGCTTCTGCTGAGCTTCTTAAATCCCTGCAAGAAAAGGGAAAAGAATTACAGAACTTTAAACACCTTTCAGTATCCCCTATTCCTAGATACCACAGGAATTACCCACAGAAGCCCTCCTTTGTTAGAAGGCAGTCCTTTCATTCAGCCCCTCAATCAAAGGGACGTAGACAACCCAAGAAAAGTTCTACTCCCAGATTTCCCACCAGTTCCTCTACTACATCCTTTCGGTGTCAGTCTGACCAATACAGACCACCTCCACTGTGACTCACCCCCCTTGCATCCAGAAACACCCTTATCCCTTCACCTCACACTATCCCTACCCTACTGGTGGAGAATAACAGTAGAAACAATGGGTCCTTTCTATCATCCAGACAGGATAGTTCATGACCTGGTGGACGCTCCCACCTTTTCAAGGTAACCCTCAGCCACCAAGAAACCAAATCCATCTATTCCCAAACATCATTTGTCAACTCCTAAGCCAGGGCACCATAGAACAGGTGTCCACCCCACAAAGAAATACAGGCTTTTACTCCAGGATGTTTCTTGTGCCAAGAAAAGATGATCCTTGGAGACCTATCCTAGACCTATCCTTCCTAAACCTCTTCCTCCACGTTCCCAGCTTCAAAATGATCACCTTACCCCTTCTGTTACCACTAATTCCCTCTCAGGCATTCATGGTAGCCCTAGACCTGAAGGATGCCTATATCCACATCCCTATCCATCCAAATTACAGGAAATTCCTGAGATTTGCAATAGGCTCCTATCATTTTCAATTCTCTGCCTTGCCCTATGGTCTCTTCATTGCTCCTTGAGTGTTTACAAAATGCCTAGCCCCCTTCATTGCTCACTGCAGGACACAGGGTATACAGATATACCCATACCTAGATGACCTGCTCATCCTTCATCAAGACTACCAAGTTCTACTACTTCACCTACAACAGGTGTCTTCCATCCTAACTCAAATGAGGTTCACCCTAAATCTAGGAAAATCACACCTGACCCCATCACAGGACTTGGTTTTCCTGGGATGCAGAATCAGAACAGACTGCATGAAAGCCTTCATCCCAGACAAAAGGATCCAGAAACTCTGCATTTACTTGAGTCAGATCCTTACACAGTCCTCCTTGACAGCTCGAGAATTCCTGAGAATATTAGGCCACATGGCATCCCTAATATCCATGTTACCTCTGGCAAGACTACACATGCGCCAAACCCAGTGGGTCTTAAAAAACCTGTGGAGCCAACATTCCCAACCCATGGACTCACCTCTTCTACTACTCCTGTGCATAAAAAAAGGAAATCCAGTGGTGGGTCTCAACACTGCAACTCAACCTGGGAACCCACCTTCAAGTTCCAGCCCCACAACAACAGGTCTCCACAGATGCTTCAGACCTCGGGTGGGGTGCAGTGCTATTAACAAACCAACAGCAATTCACAGTTCAAGGCAAATGGTCCACTCAAAGGCAGAAGGACCACATCAACATCAAGGAAATGAGGGCATTGCTATTAGCCCTTTTAACATTCAAACCCACTATCCTGCCAGAAACTCAAAGTAATCACAGACAATATGACTGTCCTGTAGTATATCAACAAGCAAGGGGGGACCAGGTCCTACCCTCTATGCAGCTTGGCCATCCAGATTTGGAACTTGGCCACTTCCCTCCAGGTCCACCTGATAGCAATGTATATCCCCTCAGCAGAGAATGTTATGGCAGAACCTCAGCCCCCTTTCACGAATGGATGCATCAGAGAGAGGTTTTCCTGGACCTGATTCACAGGTGGGGTATTCCACAAGCAGACCTCTTTGCCTCCCCACAGAGCAAGCAGATGCCCAGCTTCTGCACAAGGGATCCACACCCACAAGCATGGAAAGTGGACTCATTCTCTTTTTCATGGGAGGGAATGTATCTTTATGCCTTCCCTCCTTTCACACTAATTCAGAAAGTCCTCCTGAAAATTCAGAAGGACAAACCCAAAATCCTACTGGTGACCCCCCTTTGGCCAAGACAGCATTGGTTCCCCCTCCTACACTTACTAGCCAAGGGCAATCACCACAGGTTACCCCACCAATTAGACCTACTCACACAGGACAAGAGATCCCTACTTCACCCACAGGTCAACAACTTGAAATTGACCTTATGGCTGATAGGATTTTAATCCCTTACAGATACCTATATTCTGAGGACGTACTCAATGTTCTGCAGGAGGACAGAAAACCTAGTACTAGGAGAAACTATATAGCAAAGTGGCACATATTCTCCAAGTGGTGTCAAAGGAATAACCAGGACCCTCTTACTACTCCAATACCAAGGGTTCTTTCCTATTTGTGTGAGCTACTTCACTCAGGACTAACCTATTCTTCAGTTAAAGTCCACTTGTCTGCTATTTCTGCTTGTCTACCCATTTCACTACCTCTGGAATCCAGACTGGAAGTCAAGTTTTTTCTGAAAGGAGTTCTCCACATCAGACCCCCAGGAAACCCATTCCCCCTCCTTGGGACCTAAATTTCATGTTAGAAGAACTAACCTTACCTCCTTTTGAACCAGCTCACTCAGTTTCCCTAAAGCTATGTACCCTGAAAACAGTTCTGCTACTAGCCATTACATCCGCCAGGAGGGTCTCTGAAATACAAGCCCTTATGGCCACCTCTCCTTACCTTGTTTTCCATAAGGACAGAGTGGCTCTCAGGACTAACCCTTCCTTCATGCCCAAGGTAGTTAATGAACTTTCCTTAAATCAAACCATTAACCTACCTGTTTTCTACCCTCATCCACAAAATGCTTCAGAAAAGACCCTACATTCCCTGGATGTACACAGACAACTCAGATATTACTTAGATAAAACTAAGTTTATTAGGAAATCTGGCCAATTATTCATTTCCTTCCATCCTAGAGCCCTTGGGAAGGCTGTCTCAAAACAGACCATTTCCTCATGGATCTTCAAATCCATCTCCTTGTGCTACTCCCATCATGGGAAATCCCTACAAGGTCATGTTAAACCTCACTCTACCAGGGCAGCTGCCTCCTCTACTGCCTTTTTCAAAAGCATAGACTCCACCTCCATTCTAGAAGCAGCCACTTGGACCTTGGTACACACCTTCACCAAGCACTACAAGCTGGACACATCATCTCGAGCAGGCTTTGTCAGGACAATCCTCCAGGGCCTACTTGACCACGGAAACCCTTCCTCCACCCAGGTTCATACTTAAGCTCTGGTACTCTCCCTGCTGTTATGAATACTGCAACATGAGAATAGGACATAGAATAGGTGTGTAAGAACTTACCATAACCTTAGATGTCCTTCTCTTCCATGTTGCAGTATTCATTCCCACCCACCTACCCCATGTTTCTCACTGACCTTAAATCCATGTACTAACTATGGGCACATAGTCATCTTCTTCCCAAGCCTCAACTCTCCTCTACACAGCCTAGCCACTCCCTGTGCATGGCCTACATGTAAGTCTAAAGGTCTCTTACTGGGACCCTCATTGATAACCCACAGAAGCACTACTGTATGCGGCAAAACTGTTCTGATGAGGGTATGTGCAGATGTCACTTTTGTACCTAATGTTGGTTTATGGCCCTGCTAGGGGATGTCACACATACCCGCCTGCTACAAAGACTTTGGTATACTGGTACTGTTATAAATACTGCAACATGGAAGAGAAGTGCATCTAAGGCTATGATAAGTTCTTACACAACTAGTCTTTTCTTTGCCTAAGAATTCTGGACAAAGCCAAACATAATGGGGCAACAAATTTAAAATATAATTTTATCTGTTAACCAGGAAAACACACATTTAACTACAGGACACAGTTCATTAATAGCTCAAAGCCTTAAGTGCCTGACAACTCTAATACAAAGTTTATAAAATAGCAGGTGCTGCTTGGACATGCATTTTCTGCACAATAAGAACTAAAAAATGACTGCCATTATTGACTGACTGTAAATCTTTGTCATTTACCAGAAAAAAAAGTTAATGAGGGCATGGGCATAAATGTGAGGCAAAAAAGAATTAAGAAGCAGACTACTGTAGTTCTATTAATAATTAAACAGTTGGCAAGCACCAACTCTAACCTTCCACTCTACACCATCCAAGTAATGTATGCATTTCTGCAAATGTCAGCTTAGTATCATAAGGGAAGAAAAACAGTGCACAGTTAATATTAGAAAACCAAACAAAGGTAGACTAAAAGCAGTTAATAACTGCAGTGTTGAGGAATCCGGTGGGGTACAGGACCCATTTGTAATACCTCACTAAAATATAGATAATGTAATTAAGCAACATATAAAAAAGGATATGTGAAGAACAGGACACCATCTGATAATACAAGGCATGCATCTTGGGTGGAGATTTGCAATAAAACATTAATTAACTGAGAAGATAGTAATATGATTCAGGGAGCTTGTACTACTCACAAAGGGTATGAAGTCTGAAACTCAAATGTCTGTCATTGTTTTCTAACTTCAGTCTTTAATGATTTGCCACTACTTTGCCAAAAAAACACAATTTTATGACGAATGGAAAAAATCTGGAGCTTCTGCAAAAATGTATCCAGTTGATAGGTTTGACTTCCCTCAATATGTTTTATTGTTTAAAATGGTTCTTATTTTGCTGTTCTTTGATTTTTGTTATGACATTACTACATTGTTTGTTGTTTTTTATTACTTGTTTTTTGTTGCCTATGTAGCCTGGGCCATGCCTGAAAAGTTCTTTGGACCAATGTCCCCATTCCATTATCAGATGGTAAATAGCATAAAAATATAAAGGAGCAATGTAATCTTTAACATAGTTGACATAAGTTAAGGGCTTTGTGTGTCATCCACAAAATACAAGGCTTGAGCCTGACCACTGGCTAATGCCTGTGCAGAGTTTGCATGTGGTTTCTGTACAGTACTTCCCACCTCCCAAAACATGCTGGGTGTTTTCACCTCAAACTCACCTTAAAAAATTGCCTGGAGTCACGGGTAGCACCACAAACTGTAGGTAGTGCCTGTTGAGGTGAGAATTGTAAGACTAACTGCTTTGGGCATTAACTGTGATGTGCAGTATCCTATAGATAGGAGATCACTGATCACAGACTACACACCATGTCAGAGCTAGCCACTCAACAGTGTAAAAATCAGCTTGTTTGTGAGCTGGTCATGTTGACTAATGTTGCCAAATGGGTTGCAGAACTGGCCTACTCCAAGCTACACCAGGTACCATGATAATGGTCTAAGGGGCCTATGTGTCCTATACGTCAGAGTGTGCCTTCCATAATAGCAGCCCTAGTTCAATAATTTATTTATTTTTATATTTGTTTACAGAGAAAGTCCAACTCGGAATTAAGCCAATTTCCAGTGGAGGCGGAAATGCAGGGAGGACATGCAGACTCCACACAAAAGGCAGTCCAACCGAGAATCGAACAAGATAACCTCTTGCTGTGAGATGACAATGCTATCACTGCACCACTGTGCTCTCCAAAAGGCAATTCTTCCAAGTTTAATAAGCTACTGTATAACAAGTGTCTGGTTACCTATCTTGGGTTAGATCATCAATAAAGGTGTTAATGCTCAATGCTGCAAGTCTAAACAAAAAAATCCACTCCTACAAGCTCTTCTGACAATGCTAACATCTGTGTAGTCACTGACACAATGGTTTAAAGTCACAAATAGCACATTGGCAGTGCAAGGCTATAATGCCTTCCACACATTTAGACCAGCTACTACACAGACAGGGGCTAAAGGTGGAGGTATTTTGATTTACATCAAAAATACATTCAAAATAAATATAACTCAAGGCTGTTCAAACAGGACAATGCACTTGGGCTTCTCCATATTCAAATCACCACAGATAAAAATCACATACCTCTTCCTTGCAAGCTATAGGTTCCTCTTTATGGCCCAGGAAACCCATAACATGTGTTTAAACTTAATGGAAACACTCATCATCCAACCCAATACCATATTCATGGGTGACTTTAATTACCCCACTATTAACTGGGAATCATGTACAACAGTAAACGTGGAGGCAAAGAAATTCCTGGATCAGATTGTCAGTACATCAAACAGGCATGCAGATATAATGGGTCTGGTCTTCACTAATATGGGAGAGTGCTGCACACCCCTAGTGTAATGTCTTCTCTGATAAGGTCACATCACAAAATGGTCTTTGAAGTAAAAATAAATCCTGGACCTGCAGCTAAGTCGGGAATGTTCAAGAACTATTCAAAGGCTAACTTTCTACTATTAAGTGATAATCTGGCAACATTTCAAGTCCCCCAAAAAATGGAGAAAGCTGCTGCCTATGCAGAACTGTTCACTGAAACTCTATACAAGCATGTTACTAGCTGTGTAGAGGCAGCTGTACATACCAGGAAGAACAGAACTAACTCAAAAAACAAGATCCATGGTGGAATCACAACATCAATAGGCTGTATAGCAAAAAAAAAAAAAGAAAAGAAAATCTTTGCAAAAATTAGTTGGTGTAGCACCCAGAAGAATAAAAGAACTTTTACACTATACAAACAACTCAGAGGACAAATAAAGTCTAAAAAAGCCAAATTTGCAGTAAATTTGCCTTCCAGGCCAAGGACAACCACAAAGCATTATTTAGCTATGTCTGCAATCTCAAAGGCAATACACAACTGTGAGTGCACAGCTCATTGTCAGTGGAGCCACCTATAGGGTCCAAATGAAGAGATATGTCAGCAAGCAAAGGAGAGTAGTCTTGCTGAAATTTAATTCATCCTCAAGTCTTGGTGAGTACCTTCACAAGGTGGACCCTGTTTTTCACAAAATCTCACCAAGACTACGCTGATATATAGACTGCATTTTATATAGCATATATCATGGACAGAAGTAGGTTAAAAATTAAGAGAGAGAGCTGGGTGCACAAGACCCAGGACAAAAAAGTGCCCAATCCTGGTAGGTGAACTGGTGCCAGGACTGGAAAAACTGACAGTGAAGAATCCTCAAGACACTGAAACATTCCTACAATTGGGCTAAGCTAGGCCCAGGGGGAGGATGTCCTCCTCTCCTTACAGGAAGGAAGTAATAGTCCACAAAAACTGATAGTCCAAAAACGAACTATAAAGAAAATAGAGTGGACTATTGAGGATAAGAAAGAAAGTATGTTTTATTACTATTATGCAAGAAGCCCAGAATTTCCAGACACAAGACATACAAAAAGATTATGAGAGAAATTATAGGAAAGAAAAATACTTCCACAAGAAAAACTGTCAGAAGCTTCAAGTAAAAAAAATGTTTTCATTAATCAACAGATTTATGAAAAACATTATATAGAGCAAGAAACTTTGATCTCTTTATAAAAAGAAGCATCTGAGGAAGTGTAAAAATATAAAGAACAAAACTTAGAGATTTTTGAAAGATATAAAAAAGAAATATGGATATGGAAAAGAGAGATCTGAAATGATGCAATATTTACAGAAAGGAGAAAGCCAAATTAATCAATACAAAAAAGGCAGTCCCAAAGATATCCATTGAGAAATACAGACAAAGGCATCCAGATATGGAAAATTTCACAATAAAAAATAAGATCACAAAGCGGGAATGTAGAACAGAAGATTAGTAAAGTAGAAGTTAAAAAATATATAAGTTGAAGTTATGGAAAACTTGTGAAGTGAAGGATCTGGTGTAGAAAGTATAAAAAGAAGTTATGTCTTACCATAACGTTCCATCTGTGGTGTCGATCTTCACCAATCCTTGACAGTGGGTTCAGTTCCAAACCTCGGAACCAACTCAGCCAAATCTTCCAGTTCGAGCTATCCAAACTCTCGGGCCAGGCACTACCCATAGTGCTCCTCACAGAGATTACCTCAGATCGAGTTTGCCAAATAAGTAGTATATAGAAAAAACAAAATATGGTTAACTTTAGAAAGTATACAGAAAGAGGCCATATATGAGTCCTTAAAGGGAAACTAGCTGAGGACTAATCTGGTCTACTAAGCATTTCAGGATGGGGGAAGGTGGGTGGGGATATCAAGGATTGGTGAAGATTGACAACACAGATGGAATGTTATGGTAACACATAACTTCTTTATCTGATGTTGTCAAACTTCACCCAATCCTTGACAGTAGGACAGAATCCCCAGCTACTTTAGCCTTGGGAGGTCTCGAGTAAGAATATTCCTAAGCACCATAGAGCCAAAGGATGCTTGAGCTCTCGAGACCTGATCGAATTTGTAATGAGTGATAAAGGTATGATGAAAAGACCATGTGGCTATTGCACAGTTGTCATCTAGAAACTCTGGCATGAAAAACTGTTGAAGTTTCCCCAGCTCTAGTTGAATAGGCTTGAACTAGTTTGGGAACTTGAAGTCCTTTAGAATGATAGATGAACGTGATGCAGTCTCTGAGCCATTTATCTAAAATAACCTTAGCAAATGGATTACCTATAGGGAGGGAAGAGAATGCTACAAATAACTGATCCAATTTTCTAAATTCTTTAGTTCTATGAAGATAAACATGTAGTTGTCTGTGTACATCTAGTAAATGAAGGGCATATTCTCCTTTGTTAGAAAATTTAGGGAAAAAGACTGGTAATGGTAGTAACTGATTAATCTTGGTTTCAGAGACTATTTTTGGTAGGAAGGATGGATTTTTCTGAGTGTGACTCTATCTTTATGAAAAATTAAATAGGGTGATTTGCTTGATAGGGCCTGAAACTCAGAAACCCTTTGTGCAGAAGTATTAGCCACCAAAAATAACTTCTTCCAGGATAAATATTTCAAATCACAAGATGCTGATGGTTCAAAGGGGGCCTTAGTAAGAGCTTGAAGAAAAATAGTCAGATCCCAAGGGGGAGATGTCTGTTTAAATTGGGGTTTTAGTAGCAAGAATCCCTTCAAGAAAGCTTTACAAAGCTTGTGAGACATTAGAGGAGAGTCATTCCAGCCTGAATGGAAATTTGAAATTGCTGCCAGATGAACTTTTATCGTGGATGCAGAGGAACCAGATTGGAAAAGTGTGTTGAGAAAATCCAGAACTTCATGAATGGGACTGGTATAAGGGTCCAGTCCTTTATTCAAGGCCGATCTAGTAAATTTTTCCCATTTGCCTTGATACAGTTTTCTAGTAGAAGGCTTGTGATGAGCAGTAATAATACGTTGGACAGGAGAAGAAAGGAAAAGATGCCTGGCAATCATGGGAATTGTAGAAGCCATGCAGTGAGCTTGAGATGTTGGAGATTCGGATGAACCATGCCATCTGGGTTAGTTAGCAGATCTGGAACTGGGTCCAAAATCCATGATTTCTGTATCAGATGAGGCCAAAGGAAGGGAAACCTAACTTGTCGAGGCCAGAAGGAAGCAATGAGGATTATGAATTCTCTGTCCTTTTGGCTTTCTTTAGGAATTGTGATAAAAGAGGAGTTGAGAGAAAGGCATATAACAGACTGGGAGGCTAATCATGGAGAAGAGCATCTCTGGGTGACTCCCCCAGAGGGGGGATTAGAGCAAAGTAATTTCTGACTTGTTCAGGGGAGAAAAGGTCACAGCAAGGTTGGCCCCAATGGCGAAAAATCTTGTTGCCACTACAGGATTCAGAGACCACTCATGAGGCATGAGAATAGTCCTGCTCAATTTGTCCGCTATCACATTGGAACTTCCCGGAATGTGTGTTATCAGAAAGCGGTTGGAAGAAATCACCCATTGCCAAACTCTGAGCGCTTCTCAACAAAGTGGGTAAGATTTGGTTCCCTATTGTTTGTTTATATACCAGATACCGACATGTCTGTCTGAATAGCTACTGTCCCAGGAGGAAGGGCATCTTGGAATGCTTGCATTGCCAACAGCACTGCCCTCATTTCCAGAACATCACTTTGCAAATTGGCCTCCAATTGGGATCACGTGCCTTGCACTGTCTTTCCCAGATAATGCCCACACTATCTGGGAAGCATCCATGGTCACTGTCTTGGAGCTGAGGAAGAATGAATGGCCCACCCAAGAGGATCTGGTCGGAATGTAGATACCATTTGACATCCTGTTTGCAGCAGCTGGTAATCATAACTAGATGACACATTAGATGATGTATCAGAGACCATTGGGATGCTAGTAACCACTGCAGAATTCACATATGAAACCTCGATAGAGGAATCGGAGTGATTGATGCAGTCATGGAGCCTAAGGTTTGAAGAACAAGTTTTGCTGGAACTCTGTTGCTCCGAAGAATTTGCCTGACTTGAATTCTGATGCATTGTAGTCTTTCTGGAGGTAGGGACGCAATCCCTGTAATAGTGTCTAAATCAGCACTGATGAAATCCAGTTGCTGAGAAGGTTGAAGGCTGGACTTTTCAAAATTTATCATTATGCATAGAGACGTACAAATATTTATGTTGTAGTCCCTTGCCTATTCTAAAAGACTCATGGTGGTAGCAGTGAGGAGCCAGTCATCGAGATATGGAAAGACTCAAAAACCTTGCAGTCTGAGATGAGCTGCGACCACTGCCATGCATTTGGTGAACACCCTGGGGGCTGTGGTGAGACAAAGGGCAATGCTCTGAACTGGTAATGACTGGCTCCTAGCCAGAAGTGTAGAAACCTCCTGGAGCTTTTTTCCATTTTTATGTGGTAATAAGCATCTTGAAGGTCTACAGAGCACATCCAGTTGCCTTTTTCCAAAAATGGAAGTATGGATGGGACTGAGACCATCCGGAATTTGGTTTGCTGAACTGCCTTGTTGAACTGGCTGAGATCCAAAATGGGTCTCCAGTCCCATTTTTTTGGGGCACTAAAAAGAATTTTGAGTAAACCCCCGAGCCTGTTTGGCCTGGAGGGACTTTTTGAATGACTATTTTTTCAAGCAGTTTTTGAATTTCTAAGACTGCTGCTTACCTTTGATTGGGTGGAACATCTAGGTGTTTTTTATGTGGTTTGGGACTTAAACAGTGGAATTTTGTAACCTCTGGATATTATTCCCTGCACCCATTTGTCCAAAGTTATTAATTGCCAGGCAGGTAGATGCATGGATAATCACCCTCCGACTGCCTCCAGAGGAAGGCAATTGGGCCCCTCTTTAGTGATGCTGATAGGAAGTTCCAGAGAAAGATTCTTTGGACCTGTGACTCTGCAGTCCATTTCTGCCCCTAGGTCATCATCTTTCATTGCTTCCCCCTCTGCCCCAGGATAAATCTTTGCCTCAATAGTATTGGAAAGGCCCTTTGGATGTTTTAAACCATAGTCTCCCACTTCTTTGGTTCCTAGAATAAGGCCTCTGTGGAATGGAAAAAATGTATGGCTATGGCAGATAGGGTCTTACCATCTTTCTCACATCTGGCTAGGGTGTGTTATACCTTTGGGCAAAAAGGGTGGATCTGTCAAAAGGAGAATTGACGAATGATGCTTTAAACATATCCACAAGGTCACATAAGCACATCCAGGAATGTCTTTTAATGGCTATGCCTGAACCCACTGCTCTAGTCATCTTTTCAGCTGCATGAGCAATGAGCCTCATGGACGAGTTGGAGATAGTATCAATGGTTGCAAGCTGAGAGGAAACTTTGTCATGGACCCTTTCAGTCACTGCTCCTGAGAGAGTATTTGAAAGTTCTTTAATCAAATCTCTGTGTAATCTGGTATAGTGTGACATATAATCCAAGGACCTTATAGTGAAGGTCACTGAAGCATAAACATGCTTCCCAAATCTATCCAATGTCCTAGACTCTGTGTTAGGGGGATGGATAGTCTGACTACCTTCAGTGAGTTCATTTTTTGTGGTGACCACTATCACCATGGCATCAACAGGAATCCCTTCAGACCAATGCGGTGCATCTTTAGGTGCCGATAAAATCTGGTCAGGTCTCTTGGGGATTATGGAGTCAGGCATCTTCCATGCTTGCTGAGTGAAATAGATGGCTGGGCATGAAAAGCCTCCAGGTATACTGATTCCTCCGAGTAAAGTTGAATGGAAGACCAGCCACCCCTCTGTTTTAGGATTCCTAGGATGTCAACAAAGGAAACATCAGGGCATGACCTGGGGGAACCTTCCCCTTATCAAAATCAGTATCTTCAGTGAAGGACTCTTCTGAGGAATCCAGGTGCTTCCTCTTGCACTTCTTCACAGTGACTTCCTCAGGGGGATGATCCAGAAAAGTGTCCGAAGAGGAGACCACTAAAGTGGGAGTCAGCTGGAACTTTTGTGACCTCTGTCCTGGGGGTGAGACTGATGGTAGCTCAAGTCCAGAGGTGGTAGAAATCTGTTCTGACAGGGATGGCAAAGACTGAGAGTCTCCAATGGACAATGCCTTCTCCATTATCCCAAATGCTGCCCCTCATAGAGAGATGGGAGCCCAGAACTGAACAGGACTCCTTCAGAATCAGGGTTATACCTCACACTGAGGAAGCAACCTCTGGAACAGAAGCCTGGGTTGATCCAACAAAGGCCAAGGTGCCAAGGGACATCGATGGTTCCGAGTGAAAAGAAATTGATCCAAGCCCCTTGGACCCGACCAGAGAATCATGACCACTGGAGACCTCCAGTGGCAAAGGCTTGGAGGAACTCAAGACAACTCTCAGAACCAGAGACGAGGATGCTACCAGAAGTGAAGCAGTCAACGCCGGAGGGGTCAGAACTGAGGGCTCTAAGGTCTTGATAGGAGTTGGAGGATGAGGGTACGGAGGAGTTATAGCTAGGCTAGTTCGAAGGCCAGTGTGGCTACAAACTGAGGCTAACCCCCTAGCTGCCAGGAGCTGATCCACCAGTCTTAATATATCAGCCTCAGAAAGACTGTGAGTAGATCGAATAGAAGATGAAGAGGGAGATCTAGGGGGGTCTTGCTTCCATAAATTGGCTGGGTGGCATGCCTTTGAATGGGTCAATGGAATTAGAGTATTTAATTCATGGTAGTTGAGATAGCTTCATCACAGAGGAATCAGTCAGTGCAGAAGCAGAAGTTGTTTTCAGTTCAGAGGGGAGCTTGGGTCTCATAGCAGATAAATCCTCCAGTGCTAAGGAGCTCTTCGTACTGAGGATGACTTATGCAACTTCTTAGTTGGTTCCGAAGACCTTGGAAATGAAGAAGACCTTTTCCTTGAAACAGAGGAAGATGATGAGGAAGTGCTAGTTTCAGGTCTAGGCTCAGATAACACCTCACTGAAATTAGTTTTAAAAAGTCCTTTTAATATTAATTTGTTCTTTCTTTCTTTCAGTCAGGGTTCATGTGGAGAACCCATGATTTCCCCAGACAATAGACACATAATGAAGGATTGTCAGAATTAGGCATCTTACCATCACAATTTTTGGCACCTTTTAAAACCTGAGGTGCCTTTACTAGACTTGGCAGGAGAAGGTTGCTTTTGATCAGCCATTGTGAAGTAGGAATAACCGTAGCAACAGCTGTGTGACAAAGGAGATAGAGAGATGAAAAATTCAAATAATTTTTTTTTAAATGAAAGAAAAATTACAGAAAAAAATTATAGAAAAATACCAGCAATGGTAAAATAGAATACCTAAAAGGTAATAGGAAGAAAGTACCAGAAATGGTACTTAAATTCTACCAGTGGTAGGAAAAGAAGCAGGATAAAGTTAAGAGGAGCGGGAAGATAGCGTGAGAGGGAACTAGACAGTAAATTATTTATAAGGAATAAAGAATAAATTCAAAGAGGAAGAAATATTAAAGAATTACTCACTGTTATAGCCAAGGCTTGAGAGAAGGAAGCTAACTCATCTGGTCTTCGAAGTGGCAAACCAGATTGGGGTAATCTCTGTGAGGAGCATTATAGGCAGTGCCTGGCTCGAGAGTTTGGAGAGCGAGAGTTGGAAGATGTGGCCAAGTCGGTTCTGAGGTTCGGAACCAAATCCACTGTCAAGGATTGGATGAAGATTGACATCAGATCACAAGTTACATCATAGCAGTACAGAATGAGTCCTCAAAGTAAGGAGAATAAGGAAGATTAGGAGACATTTGAAGAAGAAATATGGACATGTGAATGAAAAAGTTTAATATGGTGCAATATTTATGCAAAGGAGAAAGCAAAACTAATCAATACAAAAACAGCAGCACCAAAGATGTTTGAAGAGAAGTATAGACAAAGGCATCAGGACATAGAAAATGTTACAATACAAAAAATAAGAGAACAAAGAAGAAAAGTAGACAAGAGGATAAGTAATGGAGAAGTTGAAGAAATAGAAAATGAGGTTATGGAGTACCTGTGAAGTGATGGATTTAATGTAGAAAATCTAACTCAGAAAACACCACAGCAGGATCAAGTAATGGATCCCCAAATTAAGGAGAAACCAGTGGAGTTCAAGGGAAACAGGTACTGACTTTGAGGGAACATGGGCAACATTCTTGGCTAGGCTTATTAAAAGGGCCTCCCGGCCAATATACAAGTATCATCCTATGAACCTATGAACGAGAAACATCTGATTACTTGCCATGTGATGATACTTTGGAGTCTTCTAAAGGAAACCAGTACAAATGTTCAGTTGAGGTTGCACAGCAAGGGCAGGAACAGGAAACTGTGGCAACTCTGATGTAGTCAATGTTGTGGAGGGAAGGCCAGTCAGTTTCCATATGCAAAGCAATGGATGACACAGGATGAAACTGAAGAGAATGTGGCACAGGAAGATTATCTCAATATTTCTATAGAATGCCCACAGGAAATAGAGAACAAAGAATGTGCTCTCAATTTAGAAGAAAATGATCTAAAAGAAGAGTTGCTTGATTTAATAGAGAAGGACAGACATACTAAGATCAATGAAAGAAATAGACTGCAGAAAATAAATAAAACCCAAAAAGTTACAAGTTTGATAAAACAAAGGAACACAGTAATTAGGACTGTCCATAGAGATTCATGCAATATAACAGATGTAAACAGGATATATTACTGTGCAGCTAAATTAATAACAGACTAAGTCTTACCACAAAAACACAGGATAGTAAGGGAACGGAAGGAAAGAAATTGAATGCCACCATGGAAGTATTGAATAGTGAAAACTATAAAGTAATTAAGACAAGAAGTGATACTGTTGGAAGAGTATAGAAGAGGGACCAGATCAACAAAAATATTTAGAAAGATAGACGTGATAAAACTAACAAGCAGTATCAGAACAGATCAGGATCTATCACGCACTATCACAAATAACAAATTAAAAATATCAGCACATGCAGAAAAACTTAGAATATATGCAAATAAATATAAAGGAAAAGTACAAAATAAGCAATGTATTTATGACCCAAAAAAGTTTTATAGAGAATTGTGAAACAAGGTAAAAGGAATTGAAACACCTCCAAAAAAGAAGAAATAGATATGTTTTGGAGAAATTTCTATGAAGACCTTGTGGAACATAATAAAGATGCTAAATGGATAAAAGAAGTAAAAGAAAGAATAAGAAGTTCAAATGTATAGGATACAAAATGGGATGAAGAAACAGCCAGAGAAATTGAAACAACTTGAGAAAATCTCCTAACCAGAAAACTCCACAGGGCGAGATGCAGTACCTAACTTCTGGCTAAAAGTATTAAATTCTTTACATGAAGATTTGGCCATGAGTAAAAACTATTTATATGCTCACCCAGAACAAACACCAGCCTGGTTAACAAGAAGAAAAACAATGCTGGCACTTAAGAGCGAACCTGCAAGCTATCCTAAAAACTATAGACCAATAACTTGCCTTCCAACAATGTATAAACTTTACACTGTAATTGAAGGAGATATGAGTTTATAATCATTTAGAAGAAAAGTCAAAGCAAGGCAATAGAGGAGAAAGGTAAAAAAAAAAAGAAAGTCATATGGAATAAAGGATCATTTGCTGTTAAATACATTCATAATGGAAAATTGTAAAAAGGGGGAAAGTCTAAGTATGGCATGGATAGACTACAAAAAAGCATTTCACAGTATCCCACATTCATGGATAAAGTAGTGCTTAAAAATGTATAGACCCTACTTTGATTGATTACATTACAATGACCATGTAAGAGGCAAACCACTTTGCAGTTAAGGCATGATAAAGGACAAATTACTATTCCAGGGATAAAAATTCAAAGAGGAATATTCCAGGGTAACTGTCACCACTGCTATTCTGTCTTGCCCTTAATCGATTAAGTTGTCTACTTAACAGATTAGGTCATGGCTATAACTTGGCTCGAAGAAAACAACAGTGTAAAGACTTCTCATCTTCTTTTTGTAGATGATTTAAAACTGTATAGCTCATCAGATGAGGAAAAGAAAGCACAACTGCAAGAGGTCAAAACTTTTTCAGATGATATAAGAATATAATTTGGTCTTAATAAATGTGCAAAAGCAACCTTTAAAGCAGGAAAGCTACACCACCAAGAGAACATCAGTTTGGGACAGGAATGTGATATAAAAGAACTTGAACAAGAGGGAGTGTATAAATATTTGGGGATTGAAGAAGGATTAACAATGAAACATGAGCAAATGCAAATAAGACTTATTAAAGAATATTTTAAAAGACTAAAATTGATACTGAAAACACCATTGACATCTAGGAACAAAGTCCAAGCTATAAACCAATTTGCTTTTCCTGTCCTAACTTACAGTTTTGGAGTGATTGATGGGCCCCAAAAGGTGTTAGGTTAGACAGGAAAACAAGGATGTTTCATGCTCATCAAATGATTTATAAAAATCAGTACATATGAAGATTATATTATTCCCCATTCTGAAGGAGGCATGGGGCTCGTCGAAATTTATTACATGTATAGATCTGCAGTCGTGAAACTGTTTACATATCTGCTGATTTAATAAGACCAAAAGTAGTGAAAGTTTTGAAACATGAGGAGAATAAGTCTAAGATGATTTCCTTGCTTAGTTTAGCAGAAGCATATTGGCGTCAAGTAAGAATGGAAATCAAACCTGAAGTAGATAAAAATCAGACAGCAAATGAATGTGTCAAAAAAAACAAAAAACAAATATAAGGTGAAGGATCAGACGAGAAGGCAAGAAATGGTGAAAATCCATAAACACAGTTGCAAGTATACAAAGCTCTTGGAATAAGCTCATATTGATCAGGATCAAATGCAAGGATGGTTAAGGAGAGATGGATTTAAAACAAAAGATGAAAGGTTAATATTGGCAGCCCAAGATAATGGACTATGTACACGTTGGTTGACAAAACGATTGAACATGTGGGAGAAATGGACAAATGTAGGTTTTGTAAAATAGAATTGGAAAGAGTCACACATCTTTTAGCTGGATGTGATATATGAATGGCAGATGAACTTTATACTGAAAGGCATAATAATGTGGCAAGACTCTTGCATTGGGGATTGTGCAAACATTATGGTATTGAAGTTTCTGAAGAACACTGGAAAAATGAGCCAGGAAGCATCATAGAAAACGATGAAGTTTATATCACATGGGCTCACTCCTTACCAACGGTTCAAAAAATAGATGCGAGAAAACCAGATATAGTAGTCCATGATAAGAAGACAAAATTAGCATTGATCATTGAAATTGCTACACCCAGTGAATACAATATCTTACATAAAGAGAGACACAAAGTCATAAAATACCATGATTTGCAGGCAGAAATGAGAGCAATGTGGAAGAAGGATACCCAAACAGTCCCAGTAGTAGTAGTAGCAAGAGCAACGGGGTCTTATAAAAAAGAATTTACAATCATACTTAGATATGTTACCGATATATATATATATATATATATATATATATATAAAACTACATACGAATTGCAAAGGGAGATCACTTCTGGCTAACATCAAAGCCTGAAACAATACTAATTTCATGACCTTTAACTGTACTTTGACTTAGGAATGGGGTCCATTCCCATCATGGTATTAGAAACCCAAAAGACTTGGAGAAATTTAAAAAGGGGATAGACCAGAAGATACAGCAAACCTATTTGCTGAGAAATCCAGCTCCAACATTATTCCTCCCTCCCCTCAACCTCCTTAGGAAATACCATCAAATATAACTTCACCTACTTTGTCTTTCAGCTTTTCCCGGTTAGGGGTCGCCACAGTGGATCACCAGTCCACAGATTGATTGACAGTGGTGTTTTTCTTCACAGGAGGCACACACATACACACACACACCTACCTGCATGTCTTTCAAACTCACTCGACCACAGGGAGGACATGCACATTCCGCACAGAAGGTGCTCCAGCTGAGAATCAAACCGGAGTACCTCTTGCTGTGAGGCGACAATGTTAACAGTTTCACCACCATGGCCTACCACTAGGGAAAAGGTACTTAATGCTATCGCTAAGGCCAAGAACACTGAATTAATGGGCCCAAATAATATCCCAGCATGCATTCTAAATAGCATGAAACATGACCTATCAGACCCTCTGCAATTGCTATTCAACAGTAGCCTCCAAATAAGTTCTGTACCTCACTGATGAAGAACAGCAACTATCATCTCTTTGCACAAATGTGGGCCATCTACAGACACTAGAAACTGGAAATCTATATGTCTCACTAGTGTTGTATGCAAAGCCAAGAAAAAAAAATTATGAGCAATAATGACATGGGAAATCTCCAGAATGGACCCAACTCAGTTTGGTTTCATCAGGGACAGGTCATGCCTACTTAACCTGGTGGACTTCATTGGGAAGGTCACCAAAGCAGTGTATGAGTGCAAAATGATTCAGACTGCCTGTATTGACTTCCCCAAGGTATTTTACACAATACCTCACTCAGGCATTGTTGACAAACTCAAGAGGTTAGGTATAAACCCTTATGTCACCCAGTGGATAGCCTGCTGGCTCACAGGCAGGACACAAGAAGTTAGAATTGGGGAGTCCACCTCTGCAAAGAGGCCAGTCACAAGTGGAGTCCCTCAGGGATCAGTCATGGGACCACTGATTTTTTGGTGTTTGCTTTTATTAAGTCCCTAAAGTGAATACATTTGCAGACAATTGCCAATTTGGAGCAGTCATCAAATCCCTCACCAACACAAATGTTCTCCAGAAAGGGCTGACTCAGACAAATAACTGGTGTCAGAGTCATGGACTAAAACTAAAAAACAAGAAATGCATAAGTGTATCCTTCAGGAAGTTATGCACCCCTTGTAAACATGATATTGACAACACACCCCTAATTGTTTACCCAGTAGTCACAAACGTAGAGACACACAAACAGTAATCTAGCCTTTCACCATCATGTGTCTACAAGTAGTGACAAAATCATTCTATGTTGTGCAACTTAAAATTAAGCGTGTTATCTAGGTCCAAGGAGGACACTGTTTATTTGGCATTCATCAGACCTATCATTGAATACAATGACCCCTTTGGTATATACCTAACCAGGCACATCCAACAACTGGAACGTCCACACAAGTTCCTTCCTAAAAAAATACAGGGTGTAAGTACCATGTCCTATGCAGACCACCTCAAGACACTATCTCTATTCTGTATCCTACAGGCTGTTGAGGGGAGATCTATGCCTGGCATACAGGGCATCATCAGATGCCTGATAGACCTCCTGCATAAATGCAAAACAAACAGCACCAAAATTACATGTTCTAAAGACTTAAACTTTACCCTTGATATAAATAGGACATGCTGAACAAAGAGGTATACATTCCAAGAGACTACCACTTCTCTGGGACAGGCTCAGCATCCACATGAAGCAGACTTCCTCCCTAAGCCAATTCAAGTGTAACCTGGACAATTGGATAAGGAACAAAAAATTCACCCTTGGTTTGTCACAGGCAGCCTGTAAATGGTTCACCTCCCAGATCCCTGCTTGTAAATGCTTCATTTTCCAAGCCTCTGCTTACACTTATCTAGTGTACCAGAACTTGTCAGAGATTTGGGATACATGGCTAGATTTAAAAAAGGCTCTTGTGGTTGTTCTCCTAATACACATCTATGAACCTATAAGTAAAACATTAATTTTTCAGGCGGGGAAGCCTCACTGTACCCTACATGTGTGATGTCATACATACTATACATCCTGTTAATTATATAAAACATCTGAGACTCCACTAATCCTTCACTGATCAGGGAGACACAGCAAATCTAGTGGCTTGATTCAGCTCAAACTTCACCCCCACTCCTCCCTGGCTACCCCCTGTTAAATCCGTACTAGCATACTCCCCCCTAACTATTATCAGGGATCAGGTTCTGGTGGCACTCATTAAGGCAAAAAGCAAACACTGTCTCAGTGCACCTCAACGATATCATCTGGTTGCCTCCTGAATAATCTAAAACATGACCTATAAGGACCACTTGAGGCACTCTTCCTCTACAGCCTCAAAACAGGTTGCATACCACGTGAATGGTGGACCACAGCTGTCACCCCTCTACATAAGAACATATCATCAACCGACCTCAGAAACTGCAGACCCGTGAGCCTGACAAGTCTAATATGCAAAGACATGGAATAAATTATCATGGAAATGATTAACAAGGACATTGGCCCCGTCCCAGCTTGGCTTTCTTAAGGGAAGGTTGTGTTTACTAAACCTAGTTAATTTCTTACAGAAGGTCACCAAGGCAATAGCAATGAGGGTGAAACAGTGCATATTGCAACTTGGCTAAGAGATTTGACACAATACCTCACTTGGGCATTGTTGATAAATGAAATTGTTGATAAGTGAGATTTCCAAGAGATGGTCTTCACCTATCACCACTGGGTTTCCGGATCCTGGCCAAAGCTCTCACCTCCCTCATTGTGCCTTTTTTAGGCAATGTCCCAAAGACAAAACTTCCAACATAAAAGATCTGTCTATGGAAGCCCTCCTTGCATTGGAAGATGCTGATGTCTGTTCGGTCACAGAAACTTGATTCAGGGCTGCAGAGAGCACCCCTGCCTTACCAGGCTATACCTCATTCCACACATTCCGACCCCAAAATGAGGTCAGGAAGACTAAGGATGGTAGAGTCTCTAGCTTCATTAAGGACAGGCACACCTCCAGACTGGTCTGCCAGCATGATGCACTGGAACTACTCCAGGGACAATTGACAGTTGGCAAAACCCCATCCAAGTTATAGCCAGCTATAGACCCCCCATGACCCAAGGACACCCACTCCTCCTACCTGGACCTACTTGACTCCGTCAAGGTACCCCCCAACACCCTGATCCTTGGTGACTTTAACTACCCCACCATAGACTAGGTGAACTATTCCTGCATCAATGCACTCACCCAATGATTCCTTGACTTCATCAATTCTAGTGCTCTAGACCAGCTTATCTCATCCTCCACAAGGGGAGATAACATTCTGGACTTGGTTCTCACCAACATGGGTGACCACTGCACCCCTCCTACAGTATGTTCTTCCCTGATGAGATCAGAACATTGGTCTGTCTCATTTGAAGTTTCTATCCCATTCAACCCCCCAGCTGTAATCAAGCTAAAAAACTTCTCAAAAACTGACTACATCCCACTATGGGAGGGCATCTGTAGCTTTACACCACCACCTCCCTCAGAGGATGCAGACAACTATGCTGAGCACTACACCAATGCAGCATACAAGCACCTGTACAACTGCATGGACTCGGCCATACCCAATAGAACTAAAACCTGCTCCTCGAGGAAATGCAAACCTGTTTGGAGGACATCCTTTATCAACAGGCTTTACAACAAAAGGAAGAAACTGTTGTCCAAGGGTAAAAAGGAACAAATTCCAAACTGGAAAAACTCCCTCCTTAGCCTCAACAAGCAAATTAGATCACTAGTGAAAACCTCCAAGGACAATTATGAATTGAAATTAGCCTCCATAACAAAGAGAAACCATAAATTATTCAGCTATGTCAGGAACTTCCGTGGCAAAGCCAAGGTTTGTTCTGAATTAATACTTAACAGTATAACTTACACTGATCCTGTTGACTTAGCCAACCTGCTAGCAGATAGATTCAGTGCAAACCACACCCTCCTGTCCCCTCAAAGGCCCTTTCACCATCCCTGATACTTATCCTGCACCTCACATCTCCATAGATTAAGTGTTACTGGGCCTATTGAAGGCAAAGAACACAGCTTCCATGGGACCTGGTAGTATCTCAGGATGTATTCCTCACCATCTCCAGCAAAAACTGGCTTCACCATTGAGCACCCTATTCAACCACAGCCTAAGTACAGGCTTCATTCCAGCAGAGTGAAGAACTGCTATTGTCATCCCCTTGCACAAAGGTGGTGCCAATACTGACCCTGGAAACTATTGCCCCATTAGCTTGACATGTCTGATCTGTAAAGCCATGGAGCATATTATTATGGATGTCATAAGCAAGGATATAGGCAATCTCCAAACACTTGACCCCACCCAGTTCAGATTTTTCAAGGGCTGATCTTGCCTGCTGAACCTGGTTGACTTCTTTGATACTGTCACCAAGACCCTGGATGAGGGAAAGTCAGTACATACAGCTTACCTTGGCCTGGCCAAGGCCTTTCACACAATCCTCTACTCAAGCATCATTGAAAAGCTAAGGCAAGTTGGTGTAAATCCCTGTCTCATCAGGTGGGTGGCCAACTGGCTCACCGACAGGACCCTCAAAGTCAAAATAGGCACCTCCACCTCTGATAGCAGACCTGTCACTAGTGGAGTTCCCCAGGGATCTGTCCTGGGATCCCTGCTGTTTGGCATCTATTTCTCAGAGGTCCAGCCAAAGACAAAAGGCATGTGGCTGACCAAGTTTGCTGATGACTGTAAGTTGGGTACTGTCATTGACTCCCCAAATGATGTTAACATACTGCAAGAGGGTCTCACAGCAACTGATGACTGGTGCCAAAGTCATGGCCTCAAGCTAAATGCAAAAAATGTATCATCATAGCATTTGGCAAAAACATGACCTCTGCTGATTCCCACATCAACAGCAACTCCTAAGCACACAACCTGTGGTGAGAGGCACTCAGGTTGATAACAACCTCACATTTGACCATCATGTAGCAGCAGTGGTCAGAAAAGCCTTTTTCTTGGTTCATCTCATAAGTGAAGGGATTTTTATCCAGAAAAAAGGAGGTTATTGTCTCTCTATACTCTTCCCTCATTAAACCAATAATTGAGCATAAAGCCCCTTTTGGGATATACCCCTCCAAACATCTACACCAACTGGAAAGGACACTGAAATACCTCACAAAGAGAATCCATGGCCTCCAATACCTGTCCTATGCAGACAGGCTCAAATCACTATCACTCTACTCGGTATCATACAGATTGCTCAGAGGTGATCTGTGTCTCACCTACAAGGCAGTCTCACACTCTGCCCTACTAGAGTTGCTCCATATCAGTAAGTCTAACTCCTCACACACTACCTGCTCAAAAGGCCTGAATCAAATATGTGACATCAAAAAAACCTGCTGGAGAGACAGGTTTGTCTCCCAGAGGCTACTCCATTTCTGGAACAGACTTCCCATACATGTCAAACAGAGCACCTTGCTGACCCTCTTCAAACACAGCCTTGATGAGTGGATGGGAAACCACAAATTTCTCCCAGGGTTCTACCTGTGTCCCCTGATTGACAGGGGTGAGAGGTGCTGACTGAGGTTTGGTTTTGGGGATAAACTCTTGGCTAGGCTTCTAAGGGCCCCAGTGCCATTAGCCTAGTAACCTCCTATGATCCCATGAACTCTCCAAACTACGTATACATCCCTACTAATTCTCATGATTGCTGGCTGGCTCACTGAAAGGACTGAAGAAGTCAGGATTGGTGAAACCACCTCCACCAAGAGACTGGTCAACAGTGGAGTACCCCAGGGCTCCATGCTGGGCCCGCTCCCAATTGGCATCTACTTTCTGGTAGTCAAGGCTAATGTCAAAGTCCTTTGGCTCACTGAGTTCACAGACAACTGTACACTGCGAGCTGTCATAAAATCTCCCATGACAAAACATCTTGCAAGAGGGTCTAACAGAAAAATGACTGGTGCTAAAGCCACAGTTTAAAACTCAACATCAAGAAATGCACTATAATTTCTTTTGGAAAACTATCTACACATTTTAATTACTCTATCAATAAAAGCACCCCTAATAGTCAATCAGGTAGTCATGGATTTGAGAAAATATGTAGACAGTAATCTGGTCTTTGACCAACATACAGCAAAGATACTAAGAAAATCTTTCTTGGTTATCCAACCTATTGTTAAGGGTATGGCATCCAGGTCAAGGAAAGATATAGTACCGTGCTACTCAGCCCTTATCAGACCCATCATTGGGTACAATGCCCCCTTTGGCATGTAAGTAACCAGACACTTGCAACAGTTGGAAAGCCCACAAAAATTCCTCATCAGGAGAATCTAGGGCATGAATACCCTGTCCTACACAGATTGCCTATAGGCACTGTCTCTATCCTACACTCTCCTGATAGGAGTTCTATGCCTGGCTTAAAAGACATCCTCAGAACCAGCCCTGATGAGTCTTTCATACATCCAGAAAACAAACAGCTCTAGAAACACTAGATTCAAGGATTTGAACTTCATTTATGACACAAATAGACATGCTGGAGGAACAGATCTGTGACACAAAGGATCCCCATGTTATGGAACAGGCTCCCCATCCATGTGAAGCAGAGTTCATCCCTGACCCTTTTCAAATAAGAGTTTGACCATTGGATGTAAAATCATAAATTCTCCCTGGTCTGACTCACATGTCTCTGATGGACAGAGGCCATCAGTAAGTATATGTTCTTCCGTTAACATTCCCCCCACTAGTCTCTTATCTACCACCTTATTAACATACTCGCCACTCCTAATAGATCCCCAAGGTACTCAGGGGCAAAACTGGATTGGTGTGTATGGCTAGGTTTATAAAGGCCCCAGTGGTTGTTAGCCTAGTAACAACCTATGAACTAATACCACAGCCTTCCAAGTTTACACAAGAGTATAATTCTCAGTCATTAACCAGTCACCAGTGCACACACACTTGCTATGTATACCTCCCCTTGGACACACACACACACACACACACACACACACACACACACACACACACACACACACACACACACACACACACACACACACACACATATTGTTGCTTGGAAATCAACTCTTGTTACCTGGATATTCACCTAGGGCTACAGTGGTGTTAGAGTAGTAGAGGCGAAACTGAAGTGTATTAACCCACCAGATGCGCAGTAACAAGCCCCGCCCAAACCCTACCTGTGACCATTTTGACTGCACCACCCATTTGATTGAAAGATGCCACCAAAACACTAGGTAATATAGACCTACAAACAGATTAGCAAAATTATAAAGAAAATACAGAAAACATGCATATATACGTATAACAGTAATTATATGCTTATTGCAAAATACTTGTGTACTGTTTGATTGTTAAAGGGGTGTGTTTATATTATGAATTTTGTATCTGTTTTGGCAGAACTTCCAACTACAGTATGTTGTAAGTTAGCAGCCACCCTCCCCCGAAAGCAATGATCGTAATTTTTAACAATGTACTTTTTGGTTTTGTGTCGAGTAACCTGTTTACACATTTGATGTTGGTTGCTTGTAGTACAGATGGCTTTAAAACTGCAGGGAGGGATTTGAAATTTAATGTTTAAGATGTCCTGGTATAGGATGTTCTACTGAGCCCAAACTTTATTCCGACATATATTTATCTTATTTGCATTTTACAAAAACAGATCTTTCTCTGTTTGGCAGGTTGACGAGAGAAAGGATTTCATGTCTCAGATTGTGTATGCAGTGTAGTGTAGTTAAGTCATTTAAGTGTGTTTGTTGATAGGAACTCCATAATTTGTACTCCTCAGCTCCAAACCAGTGAAGGTTTCAATTCCCTTGTTTAGTGTTATTTGCGTAGAGTTTTCAGGTGACTTAATGAGTAGTGGTAATATGGGAGTCTGGAGACAGACAATAGTTTCCAGGAGCATGCACCCCCTCTAGTTGATTTTTTTCTAACAGACATGCTAGTAAAATATGACCAGAAGTAGGGTCTCCCACTTTTCTCTAACAGATGTATAATGTACAGCCTGTTAAATTACTTGAATAACCCTAAATACAGAAAGCATTATACGTATAAACGTATAACAGTAATTATATGTAATGTGAAAACATGTATATAACCTTTCTGCTACATGACACGGATTTACTGTTACATTAGCACTGCGTGTCAATCACGGCACATTGCAGTTGTTAATCTCCGCCCTCCTGCATGTCAATCATAGTGGGCTTGCCCATTCCTGCGCAAACTCGGTGGTGAGTTAATACACTTCAATTTCACTGTAGTAGATATAACACACTTTATAGATGGTAAGAAAAGCAAATGTATGACATGGGTGTTGATCTCGAAAGTTTAGTCTAAGGGGAAAAAAAACATCCTGACCCATGACCTGCTCTCATCTTCCAAATGCCTACCCTCCCACAAAACAGCAATGTACATAAATGGAAGCAAAGAAGCCACCAGCATTTGGGAAATGATTATAATCCCTGACATCATCATCAGGTGTACTCATATGCAGTTATATCCACAATAACATATTAATAACAGCTTATTTGTGGAGTTTGACACACAAAATACACCAACAAATGGAAGCAGAAACAGTTCAGTCCTCCACTGCCTAGGTTAATTGTCTGACTCCTGGCTGCTCTGTATTATGTAAAGAAAGCATCTGAGAAAATTTTAAATCCTAAGTAATCCATTGTGACACCTTGACATAACTAATCTGATTTATATTTTTGAGATTATGCAACTTGGTACCTTTAAGTGTCCCATTGTACAGCTTGCATGAACCTCATCAAAAAGCTACAGCTAAACTCCTTTCTGTCTATTACCCTTAAACAAGATAGGTGTAGTCTGATAGATTCAATGCAGACACACACACACACAAACACACACACACACACACACACACACACACACACACACACACACACACACACACACACACACACTTGACTAAGTAAATACCTTGCTAATTCCCACCTCTTAGAAAACAAACTGAACCACTATATCAAATTAAAATAAAACACTGAGCTGAAGTAAAACGAAGACAAAAGCTGACAAAAAAAACTGTTCTCATATGGCAAACAGTCCACCAGCATCACAATTAAAATAGTAAACTTGCAAAACAAACGAATAAAACTAATACTACACAACACTACATTCCTTATTCATAAAACACTGCAAAATACATTCACTAAATGTATAATTTATAGCTATGCATCCTCAACACATACAGACAATATAGGAACTGAAAACAGTCAATCATCATAGTTTGACAGCCTCTCAAAAATAACAAGTTATACATACCTGTAATAACCAGCTGCCATCAGGTATACATATGACTTGGTGGTTTCTTCTTCTGCAGAACTCTCCTCAAAAAACATAGCCCAGCACTCATATAACAAAACATGTTCATTTTCCTTGGCACATACCTCAACTTTTAAAAAAACTCATTCAGCCCAATCTTAAAATAACAAGAAACAATATGAAAAAAAATGAAACAAAATAAAAAACTGCACTAAACCTTCCACTCTGTTTTTCTCAACAGAGCTAAAAATTCTTTAGTGAATTCAAAACATGTCTCACCTCCTACAACACCATACCCCACTTCTCATACAATTAAATTATAATCCACTTAGTGTGAAGCACTTACAGAATGGAACTCTCTCAGTCTCACATATGGATAATGAACTTCTGTCTCCAGTGCCCCATTAAGCTGAATGGGAACATTTTCACCTCATTCACAGTCTCATCAAGCTGAATGGGGACCTTTTCACCCCATTTCACACCTTCTGTGAAATTCTTGTTGACACAAAAGTTTTTTTTTTTTAACTTAAGCTTCAAGCAATTAATGAACCATAACACACACTTAATGATGAAACCGAGCTTATAGTAAAGTATTTCAAAAATTGGCACATTATGGCTTTCCTCATCATACAGTGCAATGCATTTTGTAACGATGCTGTCATTTTTCTTATAGACTTTAGTGTGCAAGTAACTATAAAATGCTAGTCACAATGTAGGTGATAACATAAATTACAGGAGTTATGAATGTTATGTGAAGACTGAAATGAAAACTAACATTCTGAAGTGATTCTGAGTATGAACACTGAATGTATAGGTTGGCTGCCAATCCAACAATAATTTGCAGACAAGCATATTTCCTTAGAAACCAAGCATGTGACTATATACCAAGTGTAGTTTAGTAACAAATGACAACTAGAAACAAGAATAAAATCATTAGACTTTACTTTCTATAATATTCTGAGCCAGCATTTATGAGTAATGCAGTTGTTCCTTAGTAGCTTGAATAAAATGACACATACTGATTCAGAGGTCATTATTAGTCTGCATTACAGAGACACCAAAACCAGGAGAGTTTGTATCATAAAATGTGTAGTTAGTCAGGTAAATTTAAGGAGAGCCAATCAACTAACTAATGCGTGAGATAATAAGACTGGAAATATTTCATGTCCATGGTGTAATTAGGGCCAGACACAGTTGAAGTGGCACACTAGGCAAAGGGTTGCATGTGACCCTTGCTGCTCATTCACACCTGAATACATGCCTTGGTGCCCCCAATCCCCCATCCTGGTCTCCCCACATCAGCTGCTTCTTATTTCATCCTTTTCTCACATTTTTTATTCTTTAGCTTTTTCCCTGGATTCCTAGTGTTTTTTCTAGCCTTCCAAGAGATTCACTGGTTACCTAAGAACTGCTTCTTAGAAGTTAGCTTAGGACCAGTGTTACTGCTCTGCTATTGGTGAGACATGGAGCAGAGGGACATTGGTTCTGTGACTGTCAATGGTTGGGCACTGTGTATGGAATTTCTTTGATTGGTCTAGTTGCCATTTTGGTGGCAGTATCTTCAATTTTAATGCTGGACCTTTGCAAAGCTTGGCTTTCTCTTGTGCAAATCTGCTGTGTGCCATCTAGGGTGTCTACCAAGAGAAGTCTATAAGAGATGTACTGACCCCAGGAACATTTGTGGCAATACTGCTTATTGCAGGTAAGCCTGTGAGCTGCTGCGCAGGAACCAGCCTGGAATTTGTGCTTCTGTTTTTCTTCTTTTAACAGAAGGAGCAAAGTGTCATTGATTCCCAGCGGTGTATAGCTGAAATGAGGCCAGCATTAGTTGCCAGGTAGTAGTCAAGAGGAGAATCACTACTATTCATCATTCTTGGTGGACCTAATTCTGCTTTTTCATTAAGTACTGATAAGTTAGCCATCTAAATTAACTTCAGAATATCAGACTTAATACCTCATACATAAATATTCACCATCTACTATTATACTCTTAAACCAACTCCTGAGTACCATAACAAGCCCTAACCTCCACCCTCTGGTAATATGACTCAGCAGCAAGGGAGCCCGCAGGATTTTTTGCAGGGGGGTGCAAACCCAAGCCCACCCCACCCCCTCTGCTGCTCCGCCCACTCAGCCCCACCCCCCACCCCTGCCCACGCAGCCATTCCAGTGTCCCAATACTTGGCTATTTTTCCTCCTTTGTCATAGACACTGTTCAAATCTCTCAGTGTGCATACTGTTTTATGCTTTACTTCTACAATGATTATAGATATTTGGATTTCATTTACAACTTTTATTTCAAATTTTATAGCACAAACACTGATAGACATTTACTAAACCTAAACAAAGCAATAGTCTTACAATGAAGAGAGACTTAGCATTAAAACTTCTCTACCTTTCAAACCCACACTCACCAAAACAACATTGAAACCCGCATTCAAAGAAAATGCATCTGGCCAGTGGCAGGGTAAGTTTACCTTTGGGCTGTTTTCAAATCATAGACTCTTTGCACACATTTCTATAACCATGCAAAAGTCATTTGATTCACCTTCCTGACTGTATTAATTATACTATATAATAATTGAATTGTATCCCTTGTATAATACAGCACCACTTGTTAGAGTGTGTTTTAAATTTATAGTTCTGAACATTTTTCCTTTAAGCAATGAAACATAAA